>NW_010248519.1:14807-68536 GCF_000690775.1 Eurypyga helias
CCCCCGAGGGAGAGGGGGGCAGAAGAAAGGGTAGAATTTATTGTACTTGTGCCTTCACATTTAACTTATTGAATTCTTTTGGCCTTAGTTCTTAAAGCTGTTTGATAGGCCGTGTATTCTAAATCTTGCCTTCCTTCTTATATTACATATGCAAGAATTCTCATTTTAGAAGGAGGACTATATATGGAATATACTTACCGAAAGGAAAATAAACCCAAACTGAAAATCCTTGTACCCTGTTGGCTCCAAATCATACTTTTGAACTTATGTTAGAGAATTTTAAGGTCTGGATCCAAGCTAAACACAGCAGTTACTCCATGAAACGACTACTATACTGTGAATAATATACATGTCCTGGGGTCACCTGGAGGACTGTTCTTCGGTTTGCTGCTGCAGCGGAAGATTAATGACAGACAGATGTTTTACCCAAAGTACTTTTATATCTGGTTCAAAAGCTAAATTTACATTGTTGCTTCTGGTTCCTTGAGCCAACAGAAATCTGTTTTATATTGGTGCCAAAACTGGTTTGAAAGACGCCAGTCATCTCAACTTGCAGAAATCAGATCACATATTGTTCATTGCCTTTGGCAATGACCTATAGACTTGCTGTAATCTTTTTGATTGCAATGAAAGGATTTTCAATATTTTTTATATAATCCACTCATAACCTCCCCTTTATGGGTGTATGATACGGGGTTTTTTTAAATAAACGTGCTCTTTGGGGTTTTTGTTCACCATAGGTACAGAGGTATAAATAGAGGGAATTTGCTTGTTTTTAAAGTCCCTGTGCTTTGTGCTGTAAAAACAAGAAAAAATGTTATGACTCATTAAAATCCCAATTCAGCACCTTAGCAGCACCATCGGTGGGAAGTTTTCCGCCTGGGCTTAACTAGCTGGGAGAAGCTACAAGAGGTATAAACTAGCTGTTCTCATAACGATGATTTTGAGGCTGCTAATGCAGTCTTAAAACTTCAGTACAAAATCAATTATGAAGAAAAGAAACAGGCACTGAGCAAGCAAAGCATGATTACTTCAAAGCGATTTCATTATGTATTGATCGCACAAAGTCTCTACTGTCATAATTTTCTTCTTGGTACCTTGTTCAGGTGAATATGGAGAAATCCAGGAAGAGTCCTTCTGCCTAATCACTCAGTTCCTGTTGACAAGCTGAAATTTGCCAGATTAAATCAAATATCACAGTACTATAGTGTAATTAAAATCCATGATTTTCATTTGAGTATTGTCGTATAGTGTGCCATTTCTCCTTGTTTGGTTAAATACCCAAAGCGCTCTTAGGTCTTTGCACGTTGTCAGCTTGCCTGCCTTGCAAACAATACCGAATTTTGGGTGGGGATGACTTGGGCAGTAGGTTACGTTACCCTCTCTCGGCACAGCCCGCAGCTCCTCTTCACGAGCCACGATGCAGAAAATGTGTCTGTGTGTTTATGCTGGTGGTGATGGTGCGGTGCAGGTTTTAAGGAGAAGACCAAGGCCAGTTTTATGATGCCTCTTGGGATACTAAGGAGCTTTAATTGCTGTTCCCCTAAGCCTGGGTGGAGGAGGACTCAACAGAAGAGTTTTAAATTGCATCCATCTGGATGTTTTATGTTAATTTGTTTTAATTCTCCGGAATGTCCCCATGACTCTACTGGGGTTTTTTGAGAGTGAGAGGTAGATTCAAGTGAGTATGACAACGTTTCTATTGAAGCCTATCTGAGGATAGAGGAAGTGGTGTCATGTAGGTAGGAGGTTGTAGACTTCACCCGTTGCCTGGAAGCCTTCAAGTAAGGGGCAAATGTCTGGACACGTCATCTGCAGTGGTTAGACTTGAGGCAGCCCGCTCGCCTGTTGGATCTGGCTTTTATTTCATTGGGAATGTCTAACAACAATTTTACTAATAAACTTAAAGCTATATAACACAGACTCAGCTTTTTCATAAAGGTCTATTGATCTTTGAGATGTCTGAAAAGGGAATTGATAATCAAAGGTGCTGTAGCGATCCTTTAAACACTAGATGTTTTTAAGAAGTACCCAGTTGGGTATTTCCAGGACCTGATATATTGAAAGTGAGATGTTAATTTGAAAAGTCTTAGCCAGGTCCTGGCAGAAGCGAAGCATGATTAACCCAGTCCAGTGGGCTAGCAGAGTACCTTGGGACTTGCATGGTTTTTTTTCTTATAATTGATGGTTTTGAAGGTTTTTTGTATTTTATTTTAAATTCTAATACAATCACTCTAGCTTTTTTTCCCCCCCCCCTCCAAATTTCATGCCATACTGAAATGTCTTGTTGGTTTAATAAATTGCCTGAGCACAAAAGAAAGCCCTGTTTGGATATTTATGTTATCATTTCTCTACGCTTGAGCAAACACTTGCTTCAGTCCAAAAATATGTGGTAATTGGCAAATGCACTGAGAAATGTTATAGAAAAACAGCGCATGTTTATTTGTGTGATAGATATGAATGTTTTCTACAGTTTGCTGGTTCCTCATCATGTGCTTGCGTTGGTAGGAAATTATATCCTCTCACCTTAATGGAATAATTAAATACAGTCTGCAAAGGGAGCTGCTGATGGAGTCTATACTGTGTATTTATTGACGTCTTTTCTGTGCCTTGCTGGTCATGAGAATGGTGCATTGAAAGTAAACAGGTAGAAGTACCATATCTTTAGTGCCTTTTGCATTACGTGTAGGTAATTTAAAGCGTTTGAGAACTCTGTTTTTCATTAGAAGGAAAATAAATTCCAATTTATGGAATCATTTTTGTTTGCAGGTTATGAAATAGCTTATTTGTTCAATCAAATACCAAGAGGCATCTGCAGTCCTGATAACCCAAGACGTTAACTCTGCCCAGACATTATTTTTGCTTACAGTCAGGAGAATAGAAGTTTGACAGGGAAATAATGTGCTTTAATGAAGTATTCATCACTTCTCTCCATTTTTCATCATTAAAACATCCATTTCAATTTAGAAATGGACCTGAAAAGTCATGAAATCCACCATGCAGAACAGATGGTTTTCACTGCAGATGGAAAAAATTCAAGCTGTTCCTGAAACAGCAGTCTACGTATTTTAAGCCATTAACTGATTTTTCTGGAGGTACTATAGGTTAATTTGCTATTTTTTTAGATGGCAGAGGTTAGTTGCCCATAGTGTTTAACTTCAAATTTTGTTTTTAAATCAAGCAAAGGAAGTTCATATTCAAAATACTATGATTGATTAAACACAAGGTACACCTTTTCAGCAGAGTTTGGGGTAGGTAAGAAGACTGTCTTGGTATTTTTGTGGGTTTATCCAGATACTTTGTGTGTTCTGAATGAAAAAAGTCACTTTTTAAAAAATTTTAAAAATCCCTTTTCTTACAACCAGCAATTGAATTTCAATATGGCATTTGTAGTCTCTAATGTTCCTGGTAGCCTGCAGCTATTTGTTTTGTGCCAACTGGGGTGTGAATGTGGGTGAAGCCTTCAGTGTATAATGTGGATTTGTCGGGACCGGTTCCTTCCTGATGCCTGACCTGTCAGTCTGAAAAGAGTTTTCCCTTTGGCAGCTCTGGCAACAGGAAGCTCTGTCTGATCTTTCCCATTTCTTTTGGGATATCATTTTGGTTGTTTTGTCACCCGAAGCTTTCTCCTAACTAGGGAGGACTTCTGGAGAGTCCTGCTCTCTTGCTGGCCACCGTCATAGCTGAGTTTGCTGTCCAGTCCCCCGTTTCTCTGGATGAGATTCTCCCGCTGGTTTTCTACTGCTGCTTCTGGAGGTGGGAGGAGTGGTTGTGATTACTCAGTGTTTCTGTAAGACTGGCTTTAATTAGTACGTTGTTTATTTGTTGTGATGCTCACTGCGGTTGCATTTACCATATGGTTTTATTTATCAGAAGCATGACCTGTAGGAGATAGTATATATATAGCTTTTCTTTTTATTTCTCTCTTACGCCAAAGCATTTGAGGGTCATTAATGAGATTTCACGGGATGAAATTCAGCCAAGCAGACTGTAGGAAGTGGGTGGGCTGATCTGGACTGATGAATGGGTCTGAGAGCTGGAGGCATGAAGCCATCCTGTCGCTCACGCTTGGGGTCTGTCCTGCTGATAAGGCTGGTTCGGGCAGGACTGACCCATACTGCAGGCTGTGGGAGGTGTCAAGTTCGCAGCGTCAACACCTGCATAGCTCTGGTAGCAAGGACTGCTCACGCAAAGTTTATTTTTTATTGAGTTGCAGCCTTTCGTTAGAAACACTGCCAGTGTCAGCCGTCTGCTTTGCTGCAGATTGGAGCTGGTAGAAGGGGAGATTGCTGCGCTGAAACACGCACGATGGGAAACGCTTTGCTCTGCCTTTCATTCTCCCAAGGAACTCCTTTCAGTCTGCAAAGGAGCGTTTTCCAAACTTTTCTGTGAGGCTTTACAGCTTCCTAATAACACGCTTGGTATCTGTTGGGGAATTCCTCTTTTAAATTCGTGAGATCTGGGGGCATACCCGTGCGCTCTCGCCACACTTCAACACTAGTTAACCTGATGTAGCGGTGTCGATTTTCCCAAGCCTGCATCGCCGTGAGCAAGATGGGATTTGGCCCGAGATGGTTTCATGCAAGACAAAATCCTTTCTGTTTGGTGAGAGCTTCAGATCAGCTTCTAGCTCAGAAAGATTTAAGCGGTGGATGCTGTGGCCAGAGTGATTTAAAAGGTTCCAACTCTGGTTAGTTTTGAATTGGAAATCTACAGAGGCACTTTATATTCCATGTTCATCAGCTCCTAGAAGATTAAATATGTTTTTGTAGTATTCCAGACAGTGTGACCCCACTGGATTGTAAAATCTGGCTAGGGTGCAGTACTTAACACACCGATGCCTTCATTGCGGGCCAAGCGCATTTTTCGATTTATAAATACTGGTGTTTTGTTCTGCCATTGTTTCTGCAATATCAGCCGTGCTCCAGCCACGTTTGGGGAGCAGACGCGTAGCGGTAGCTAATAAAGAAAGTTGACTTGACATCTAACTCTTTCAATAGAGCTGAAGCAGCTCTCTGTGCAATCTGGAGACTTGTTTCATTTGCATTTTTAGGCAAGGCTGGCATCTATTTAACCTATTAAAGCCAACTCTTCAAATGGTTTATTAGACTTCTGCTTTTTTTCCAGCAGTACTCCTGTCTGACAGGCTCTAAATCCAAGAGACTTCAAAGGATTTTTATACAGCTCTGCCACTTCCTCCTGCAGCAATGCCTCCCCGGCACGGTTCCACTGCTGAAAGCCCACGGCAAGGTGAGGACGCTTTGAAGGAGGCTGCTCTCCATGCTGCCCTTCTTGCTCCTCAAGGCCCGAAACATTTCCATTGCTGCGTTTAGGGTGAAGGTTTTAGGGGCAGGAGGAGGTAATTGGTAATGTTGTTTGGAGGAGATGGGTGAAAGCTGTTAGATTCAGGATGAAAGGACTGGTTTTGCTTTGGATCTTGGTGCTGATCTACCGTTTGATTAATGAAACCGCAGATGGAGAACATGGAGATTTGGGCATCCATGTAGGGTGAGTCGGATAGGCCAACGTGGCTGCCGTGGTTTTCTGCCCTCACCACATGCTTGCTGAGGCAGGAAAAGTTAATCTGATCTGTAATGGAGAAGGGATTTTTGTCAAGCATAAAATCTTTCCATTCAAAACAAGCCGTTTAATAACAGTAGAAGACCTACTTAAAATATAAGAATAAGCAGTTTAATAGGTCAGTAACTCCAAAAGTGCAGATCAGATGAGATTTTGGGTCTGGTCCAGAGCTGTGGTAGCTGTATTGAAATAAAGTTAAACCAGTGAGGTGCTCTACCCACAGTGGAAGGTCTTACAGCAGTATCGAGTATCCCAGAGAATAAAATTGCGATGCAAAGTTTTTTTACACAGAGAAACGTGAGTATTGGTTAAGTGTCGGATCAGACATTCCCATTCAGGGTGAGGAGCCTCTGAGTCGGTATGGACTTCCCTTCAGATATAAACAGCTCGGTAGTCAGAAAAAACTGTCGAGAGTGCTGTTAACTCTTAATGAAAGTCAAATTCAGCTTCCCCTTGAATTGTCAACGTCCTGAATGCCAGTGAGGCTTAGAAGCAAGGAAACGATACATCAGTTCTGCAGTTTACTTGTTGCTGGGATTAATTTGGGTGATTTGCTGGGAAGGTGACATTTCTTCTTTTCGCTTTGAGCGTTTTGCTGCATTCCTGGCCTCCAAATTGCAGTCTGTGCAAGAGCTACAGTTGCACCAGGAGCTGAAAATACATCTCTCTCATGGGGGGCAAAGAATACCTCGTGCTGGAAAACTTACGCTTTCCACGTTTTTCTCCTTCCTATTTCTGGGAGGTGTGTGTCGGTGTGAGGTGGATGCAGCTCCTGGGACATGTCTCTGTGGATTGTCCTAGAGAGTGATCTCAGACAGGACTGGGGCCATACATTACTTTTGCGCAGGGAGTTTCCGTTTCTGTGTTTTCCCACAGGCTTCTCTCCACTCATACATGTGGTGTCCACAGACATTTGTTGGATTTTTGTTCTCTGTCACCATGAACAGTTAATAAGCTGTGCTCAGCTTCTGCAACACGGAGAGGCCAGGTATGTGCGTTTCGGTTCTCGCTGTACACACGGATTGGATGCACTTAACAATTAGTCATAATGTAATAAATACCAACTCTAAAACACCCATAAAGAAAAGCCAGGTAAATGCTACATTCAGATTCAGTTTACATTTTTTAAATTGCTCCATGCTCCATGAGGATTAATAAAATTCTGTGCACATTAGGCTCAAGGACCATAAAGAGGGAGGAATCTCCCATAGTTTGTGGATTTTCCTCCTTAGGCTAATAGGCCAGTAGCCTTCCTAACTGAAATATTACACCAGTATGCCAAATATCCATTTTCAAGCTAATGAAACAAAAGGCATCTGCACCTCTTGGCTGCTGTAACCTTGCAAGTTTTAATAAATACACGTAGAGCAAGTGCCACAAAAGAAAGTGCAAGCACTATGCCTCCTTCTAAGTTTAATAAATTCACTCAGAATTTCCTATATTTCAAGTATATAAACAATATTTAAATAAATGAACCAGGTGGGCATATTTATTTCCTTAGTAGCTTCTTTGCAGTGTTGTTCAATATTTTAACCTGTAAACCTGAAGTGTATCCACATGTTTCTTACAAACTTACAGAAATAACCAGGAATTCATGAATGACTGGGCTTGCAAAAAAATCTTCTTTTTGAAATTTAAAGCTTACTAAATTATTCCTCCAAGTGCATTTTGTGACCATAGGGCCCATATTTAATACAGGAGCACTGAGCCTTGCTGGAGGCATCTACCCCTTCTCCACAAGTTTCTGGGTCGTGCGTCAAGAGGTGGATGCTCCTCCAAGGACTGGATTTTTTACTGCCCGTCTTTGCCTCAGGATCTCTGTTGCAAACTGCATTATTTGATGACTGGAGATGGGTGTTAAATCACAAGACATTAAATACAGCTGCAGAACTGTTTTGCTGTTTTGCTCCACCGATTGTGATGGCGGGCACGAACCCTCAGGTGGGAGAAGGTCCCTCCTGGTCCATCTCAGGGTTTTGTGGGCTGCTGGAGGTTGCTGGTGTAGGTTTCTGCTCCTTTCACAACCATGCATCAGTTCTTGTCCTTGACTGTGTGGTTCTCCTGTTGTTTCAAACCAAGACTGAACTTTGCTGTGTGGCACCCCATCTCAAGCTTAAAAAGTAATTTATTTGAGAATAACACTCTTGCAATGAACACTTTCCTCATTGAACCATAGTCCTGGAAAACCTGAAAGAAGGGCAGTGTGCTTTTGCTGTGGAAAAGCAGTGGAGGTACATGCTTTCTTGGTAGGGGGGTGAGGTTTGGGTACCTGATGGCTCCCACTGTGAGGTCACCCTGTGGCACCCACCCGCTGAGGCCTCTCCGGTTTCCCACGTGTTAATCTACAGTGGGTTTGTAAGTATAATAACAGAAAAGTAGAAAATGCTAAGGTATGTTTTATATATACCTGAAATTAGCCTTGTCCTCTATGTTGTCATTTCATATTCCTCCAATGCAGAACTTGGCCTGAGAGAGTTTTTTTTCCTGGCAAGGTCAGGTTTGGGTTTCCTCATTCAAGATACACCTGTTGATTATTGAGTCTTCTGTGTGCAAATGAAAGTCAAAAGCGGGGCCTGAGTCCTGCATGCTGCCTTCCCTGTTGCTAATAACTTCAGTGAAATACGTTGTTTGAGCTGTGTGGGGTGTGCCCGGCATGTAAATGAAGCTGGGCCCAAGTCTGGCTGGTGTCTGATAGACTCAGCCATCCAGATACGCTGATTGCTCATACAGAGCTCATCCTCCCGTCTGGGGAGATAATTGGATTGCTTTCCCTCTCCCTTCCCAGAGAACAGGACTCGTGATACGTATTTCCTCCATTCTTTGAAACGGCTTGGAGCTTTTCCATTGTTAAAAAACCCTGCAGAGGTACTGGTGCGGTATTGCAGGCAGTCCCCCAACTCAAAGCATGTTTTCGGCTTTCTGAGACCATGGGTGGCGTTAATAAAACATGACTTGGCAATGTGGGTCCCTACTTTCCCCTTCCGTTGGTTTGGTTGGTTGCTGCAGTGTCTCCCTGCAGAATCAGCACGCCCCGTCCTATTGTTGCAGGGTACTGGGAGCCCTTCATTAAGGTAGATCCAGGGTGACCTTCAGAGACAGTTTCTCTTATTTTCAATCCATTTCTGCAAGATACAGGAAAAGAGTTGGCCACACAAAATCTTGGCTTAACTCGTGGCAGTGAAATGTAGCAGCAGGCTCCAGGGTCGAAGGACGTGAGGGTACTTTGGGCTGGATATCAGACAGTTATCACTCCTGTTTGATCGGCAGGTGTGGGCTTCTGCATGGGCACAGTCCTGTTTGAGCCGAGAAGATCTCTGTGCTGTTGGTAAATCCTATTTTTTGCCAGATTTTTCTGTGAGGTAGAGCAGTCCAACGCAAACAATAGCCATGTCATTCAGTGCCCACCACCTCAAATCTTTAATGGTCCCACATCTGTTTCTAACTCTGAGAAACTTGCAAGCCTCAGCCCTCCACGAGATCTCCCTGCGCACTTGGGTATGTGCAAGCTGATCTCTTTGTTGGAATCCTTCCTTCAAATTGTTTTTGTCTCTCGTTTGCAGCTAAGCTGGAAGTAAAACTACTGAACTGCTGTGAAAAGGGAATAAGCTATTTCCACCTTGGCAAAAATTTAGGAATACAGGAAATCTTGCAAGAGAGCTTTTTCTCCTAGGAATTCCAGTCTGGTGTGTAGATCAAAGGAGCCTTGATACACACTTGAACTCTTGGATGCTTATCTGTACAAAAGTGAACCTCTAAACCTGTTGAGATTTTCAAAACACTAGTTCACAGGAAGTATTTATTGTTGTAAGGGGGGAAAAAAAAATCCCCTTGAGTTTACTTTTAAGTGACTGTTTTCCAAAAGAAATGTTCCACAGCTGAAAAAGCAGGGCATGAAAATGACTTTCACACTGACGGATGACTTTCTTGGTTTTTCCCATCTCTTTAACCCCACAGAGACCTTGCAAGCCAATTATATGCTTATTTTCCCTTCCTTTAAAAGCCTGGTTGAAACCCAGAATGATGTAGAACTGGGTGAGAGAATTGCCACACTGTGGAAGTTTGGGAACGCACCAGGAGCAGCACATAGGAAGTTGAGCCTTGCCCTGCTGTATTCCCCGTAAGTACCTGGTGGCCGTAGAGATGACTGTGCTCTGGCTGGCTTTGCACCACCTATTTCTGAGCTGCAGTTTGTGGAGGATGCTTGAAAGCGTGATGAATTCTAGGTATTAACTAGCATAGCAGAGTAGATGCAGTACAGCTCTCAGCTGACAGGGATGTCCTTTGCTCTGTAGTCCCAGGACAATAGTGCAAATTCAGTGTTGGGCCCGGAGCTGCAATGTGATCCCTCTACTTAACCATGGTCCGAAACACTGATTAAGTGACAAAGTTGTGGAGGCAAGAAACTTGAAGGTGTTTAGATCCGAGTCGTATTTCCCCTCGTGAATCCTCTGTCCCTGCGGCAAAGCCCTCACAGGTCTGCAGAGTGTTCGCTCCGCAGCTAGCGCCTTTGATCCAGGCTGCCAGCGGGAACTGCGCACGTGAAACGCTTCATTTCCCTTCCACTCCCCGAGAAGCAAGGACCGGGCCTTGGACTGCTTGGGGATTTGAAGGTATTAAACAGGATATGAATTTCATGCAGACAGTTTGCTGGAAGCCAGTGGAAAGTTAAACAGTAGTATTAAATGCTGTAGCTCAGCTCCTTCTCTGTTTGGCACACTCTGCCTTGTGTTTAAAGTTAGTCCCTAGAAACATGTCTGTGTTTATGCATATGGGAGATAAAGACAGGTCAGTGTTTTCAAAAAACACAGCTGGGTGGGGAGCATGGGGGCCTTTTAAAACATGGATTCTGCATGCCGGTCATCTGCAAGGGTGTTTGGGTGGCAGCCCCTCGCAGGGTTTGCCTCGGCTGCTGCTGCCCAGAAAACATGCCAATCGCATCTTGCTAGAGGACAGTAGTTTGCTATTGCTGTTAGTGCTGGCTCACTGGAGGTTTTTTATGTGATGAAGACTTCTCGATGGTCAGCAAAATGCAAGCTGATTTGTTTTGAAATGTTTGAAGTTTCTGCCTTGTGACCTTGCAAGATCTTGAATTACAACCCTGGGGTGACTCAAGCCTTGGGGGCTTTCAGTACCCTGACCTAATGTGGGTGACTAGGTTGGGTTTATCTTTCAGGAGGCCTCTAGCGGAACTAAATACTGTGAGTTATTGGTGGAGCTTGTTCAGGTTCAAACCACTTGCTGGATGAGTCGCACTGCTGATGTGAGCAGTAAGTCCATCCAAAATTTTGTCCATGGAGCTTAATATGTTTTATGCTTATTGGTCTTTCTGTTCTTTAAAAGCTGTGTGAGGTAATACCAAGCTGAAAACTAGCCTAGTTTGTTTTTTTTTTAATAGAGGATTTATATCATTTAGCTTCATGAATGTGCGGTGTTTCTTAAAAGAAAGATACTTCAGGTTGACCTAGACAGAGGCATCCTATTTTGTTTGTGGATGAAAACCGGAGAGGTTCTCAAATAAGCGTAAAGAAGAATTATCTGGAAATGCTGCAAGAATGGTAGGGCATAAAGTGAGCAGAGAGTGTTGAAACAACCTTTCTTTTGAGTAAGCTTAACACAATACTAATGGCAAACAGCCCAAACGTGAGCATGTATGATTGAATAAATATTTGAAAGCTACGTGGGGAGTGTCCCCTGGAACAGATCTGGCTTTCTTGTGATAAACTTTAGAAGGCTTATTAATGCATGCTGGGTAAGAGTGTCCCGGGCGGAGCCTGCCTATGTGGATTCAGCTTTCTGTGTCCATGAACATGTATTGTCATGAAGTCAGCTCTGTGGTGAGGTCTGCCTTTGGCAGCCCCCCAGAGTTCATGGTCTGTCTGTCTGCTTGAAGTACGCCTTTCTGTCTGTGCTCCATGGAGGTCAGACTTCTTCCTTAGATATCAGGAAGAAGTTCTTCACGGAGAGGGTCGGGAGGCACTGGGACAGGTTGCCCAGAGATGTTGTGGATGCCCCCTCCCTGGAAGTGTCCGAGGCCAGGCTGGATGAGGCTTTGAGCAACCTGGTCTAGTGGAAGGTGTCCCTGCCCATGGCAGGGGGGGCGAAACTAGATGATCTTTAAGGTCCCTTCCAACCCAAACCACTCTGTGATTCCATGATTCTATGAGGTGCTGGGTATGGGAGTACTCCCTTGCCCACATCTTGGCATGGGAAAGAAAACGGAGCAGGTAGCTGCTGAAAGGGTAAAGAGTTTTTCTGTGCTGTTGTGCTTTTGCTGTCCATTTCTGCTATGAATTCCCCATGGCGTTGCCACTGTGCTAGACTGTAGAGGTGAAATCTAGGCATAGCATTCCTTTGCACATCGGCTGGTTCAAGCCAAGCTTGCAGTGTCGTTAGTGCCTGGATTCAGTTCAGGGTTCTGATACATACGTGAAGATGTGCACCACAAATTGCATAACAGCTTCCCAATTAGCCACATGTCATCACTTCCCAAGCTCGTTAAAGCAATTCTCTTAACTTAGCTTGAAATCTACCCAAATATATGGTGCCAGAAGGCTTTGTTTCTACACTTGGAAACCTTAGCAGTGACGTAGGAGAGACGTGTGTGCGATGGGCTTGGAAGCGCTGCTAGCAGCTGGTAAGTGCGGTGCGAGGCTGTGCAGGTGTGGCCGGCCGCAGCTCGGTGATGTGCCGCTCCAGAGGCACTCCGGCTCAGCGCCGGACGCAGTCTCCTCCTTGCCAGGATTCCTGGAAAGGTGCACTGACTTTTTTGTTTTATTTGCTCTTTTTGTTTTAATTATGTGTAGAGCTAAATGTCTCGTGAGATGTAAGTGGAAGAACTGTAGCAAGGCAGAGCAGTTTTCTTTCTCTGATGTATGACCGCACAGAAATTCGGTGGCTGCTGAGGCTGTGCCAGCTAATTGCACGTAAAAGAGAATCTGTGTGGGTATAGTTTCCACGTCTTTGCATGTAGATGTGTTATTTCTCCCTTCAGCACAGTAGAATAATAATTATATCTGTAGCTGTTAATGCGTCTCTGAAGAAACCGGGTCACCAGCAATGCTCTCTAAGCATCAGACGGGAGCGTGATATCAACTGACTTGTGTTGCCGTTGATTAGAGCAGAATACCCCTGCAATACAACCCGTCCTCTGCGTAGGAGATGACAACATGAATATTTAATCGTGCCTCCGTTAGCATCTGTGTGGAAATGCCTGTATATGCACACACAGGGTCTGTAATAGTGGTAGCAGGGACTTGTGTTTGGTATTTCTCAGAGCTGTTCTCTTTCTCTGCAGGAAATGGTTTATCGCAAGGCAAATTGCCTTTCAATTGATTCTCCACCAAATCAATTTCTGAAGGGAATTTTGTTATTCTGACAGTCTCTAATACACACCCAGTATTAAAGGTTAAGAACTTGAGGAAGAACCTAGCAAAACTGAGAACGGAGCTCCGTTACCAAGACAGGCACCTTCTTTTTTACCCTGCATTACAAGCACAAGTCCTAATGCTGCTCATTAAGGAGCTGTTTTATGTCCATTTGTGATTCCCAGTAGATCGGATTGTAATTAAATCAGTTTTCTATTAATGTGTTTCTTAATTGTTAAGAAAAGCTAATTGGTAAGCTTTTTATCATGTGTCAGCCATGGAGTAGCATCTCTTTTGGTATAAGGATCTGTATTACTGAGGATTCAAGGTTTACAGTATATGACATTGTTAGAATTAGCATGTAATCCAGCTTTAAGGTGTATTAAAGTATTCATTGGGGGGGAAAAAACAAGCAAAACATTTTCTAGTAATTAAAACAATTAATATTTTTTCCCAGAGTGGGGTATTTGTGTCTGGAGTTGCAGGAACAGGATTTATTTACGGGGGAAAAAAAACCCAAAACCAAAAAAACCCTCAGAGCCCACCGGAATACTAGAAATTGTATGTTTTACCTTTCATTTCCAACTCAGATAACCTATCAGGAGGCTTCAATGCAATTACAAGAAGTGTAGGATGTACCAAAACCCACCTTGATTTTTTTCTGCTGATGAGGGCAGGAATGAGCAAAGCCGAAACTGCTTTGGTACATGGAACAGGGCATCCCTGTCTGCAGGCTGATAAACCCAGCGTAATTTGAGGTACTGCGGAACCTTTCTTTAGCATGCATTTTCCTTCCCGGCAGAATTAGTGAAGATGCCTTGATTTCTGAGGCCCTGTGTAGAAAGGTGCTGTCAGCTGTAAGCAGTATGGGATGTAATTGCTGAAGCAGAACTAGTATTTAACTAAGTGAGCTCCCTAGACATGTTCCTAGTGTCAGACCTGCTGAAGTTCATCAGCCTCAATGAGGCTCACCAATATTTTTTGGCCACTGGCAAGACCGCGTGTGACTCACTGTATCAGCGAGGCACCCCACGAGTGCCATGCGGGACTGTTGAACTGGGCGCTGGGTGCGGAAACAGCCTTCTCTGAAATACTCCCTGAAACGTATTGGTGTTACCGAGCACGGACGTACCTGCCTGGGTGCTGTTCTGCTTGCATTATGTGCTGAGCAAGTTGGTGGCCTTTCACACTCTGAATAATTTGGGTCTGATAAAATGCTGCGGTGTAGTGGCATTTAAGAATGACCACAAGATGCATTTCCAGGGATATAATGTCCTCCTTTTTTTTCTTCTCTTTCAGTTGGGATTTTTCTCTGTGTTCTTCAGTACAGCTCTGGATTCAGAGAGTTTTTATGGTAATGGTTGATTTTGAAACCATACTTGCGATGGTTTGCTCTGTGTTTTTGGACTAAAGCTGATGTTTAAAGATGTTTTAAGAGTGTTAAGCATCCAGTCCCAAGGAAACTTAAGAGAGGAGGTGCATGCAAAGTTCGTGGGAACCTAGAATTTTAAAGTGGTACAATTATAAAAAGTGATACAGTTGTAAAAAGAAATATTTAGAGCTGGATTTTGGGGCTTAATTTAGTAGGTTTTATTCTGTAGGTATAAATCTACGGGTTGAAAGTGCCTGGGTGAGGAGTGGGTTGAGCTGTAGTGGGAACTTTGGGGTAGGAGGCCAGGGAGGATGCAGCTGTTCCTCTGGTAAAGCAGGAAGGGGGGATAAAGCTGCACATGAAACAGGGAACACAAATCAGATGGGGCTGCTGAAACGGCGGTGAGGATGGAGCAGCTGCCTGGGAAGGCCGGGACTCTCTGTTTGCAAAGCAACGCTACAGTCAAGGTTTATGAAATGCAAATTAAAGCTGTGGATAAGGTAGAGCATGTCAGTGTGAGAAGGCTACCAGCAACAGGAGAATGGGGATTTTAAGGTGAAGCTTTGGTCAGACTGTGGAAGGAGGACACTCTGTTGATTAAAATTAGAGGTAACAAGCTGAGATGGCATTTTTTCCATCTCTCCTTGCCTCATATAGTACTCCCAGCAGTTTGAATGTACAGGGGAGTTTCAAAATAGAAAAGGGGCAGGTGAACTCTTAGTACATATTCTTTAGAAATGAAGTAACTCAAACTCTTTATTCTGGGGAAAAAAGGAAGGGATAGGCCGGAAGTTAATAAATTTCAAATAAGAAAATGCAAAGAGCAATTTCAGCAAGTGCAGTCTCATTTAAGCAGGGCAGCAGGGCAGCCAAGGGAGAATCAAAGCTATATGTGTCCCTGCAGACATGCCAGAAGCCCAAAGAATTGGGCCGTTGAACAGGCGTGCCTGGTTTTCACTGGGGACGTCGATGTGTGAAGGGCCTCTCCAAGCTTGGTGACAGGTCATGGGCTGCTGGGAGAGCTGGTGTTACACTGGGCTGATGGCATTGATGGTGCTGGGGGCAGAGTGGCACAGGAAAGAAGTGAGTTAACTGTACCAGCAAGTCTCGGTGACTCCTAGATTTAAAAATAAATAGTATAAGAAAAGTCAAGACTCCCCGCTGAACAGTTCAACCATTGAACTGTTCAACCATTACAGTGGCTGTGATACGCTGAGTGGGATGGGAGCGGTCGTAAGGGCAGAGAGCGGAATAATAGCGGGAGGTTTCAATTACCCTCCAGGTAAATGTCACATTAGGCTCTAATCATAGTATAATAGAACACTATGGGTTGGAAAGGGACCTCTGGAGCTCTCTTTGCTGGAGATGCTGCTCAAAGCAGGGATGATGTCCACGTGAGGTCAAGTTACTCTTGGCTCTGTTGAATATTGAGTATCTCCAAAGGAAAGAGATCACTGGCAGCTTCCCTCAAGGGTGGACCTTCCCTACTCTCTCCAAGTGGTCAGTGACGCCCTTGGAGATCTCTGCCCAACCTTGTGCTCTCCAGTGCGTGCATAAATGCCCTGGAAAAACGGGTGGGCAGGAGGTGAAGTTGGGCCAGATGGTGTAGTAAAAATGAAAGTTTGCAAGAGTTGTGGTAGGATGCTGAGCAAGTTGGCAACTGAAATTGGATGTCAGTCAGTGCAAAATGGTGTGAGCGGAGCAAACAAACCTAACTGTAGATGTGCAGCGGTGGGCTCTAAATTAGCTTTGCCACAAAGAGTAGTTTGGGTGTCTGTGGATAGTTTTGCAGCAAACTCTCTATTTCGTGTCCTCTTCCCTCTGAATGCTGGATGCATTTTGTGGCGGAGGAGAGGATGCTGCAGGATGCCCGCCTTGCCCAGGTATGGAATGTGCCACCGCTGCAGCGTTGGGGCTTCATTTACATCCTGAATGGCCAAGGTGCCGAGGGGGCGGAGGTGGCACGTTGCAAGCTGGAAAGCATTGGGTCACGGCATGCTGAGAGCTCAGCGGCGCAGCTGAAGCCACGTAGACGTGATTTATGACAGCATTGCTGAAGCACCTGGGGCTTGAATACCAAACCTGAGACTGCGAGTACGTTTGCAACAGCCGCAGCTCCCTGCGGGCATTCGGCATTCAGAGGGATGGCTTTTCTCAGGCGCTCTGCTCAGTCCTTGACGTTTTGTATTTACTAACAAGCAGCAAATTGCATACCTGCTTACTGAAGCTTTTCCAATGGATTTTCCTTGTTGTTTTCTATTGTGCTGAAACCGCCTAATTTATAACCGCATCTGTAAGACCATTTTGTTCAACATCTGATGAGGATTAATGCAATACTAGTTGTCTTTTTCTTGAAATGAATGCATTTAATGAGTTTTATGTGATCGGAAAGTGAGCTAGCCTCTTGCAACCTGAAAAGCTGTACCCTGTCACCCAAGTTAGTAACTGTTTTGGAACTTCCTTCTTTAAAACCAGACACTTTGTAGCACCTACACATCAGTATGTCCTTTTATCTGTCCTGCTGTAGTCCTGTAGGCTGCCTTTTGTAGCTGAGCTGTAAAATGCATCTAGGCTGGATGGGAGAGCAATCTGGAGATTTTGGACTTGAAAAGCATTGCAGTTTTGAGGGGTTGGGCTTCATGACACAGGTCATGCCTGCTGGTCTTCTGGCTATATGGGAATGGGTAGGGGTTTCTGTGGGTGTTTGGAGGTATTTCTGGAGGTATCAGAGCTCTGTTCCCAAGTTTGCCTGTCAAGGCAGTTGCAGCAAGGTTTTAGTTTATTAAATAAAATTCATTTTGCTGCTGGCTCAGGTCCTGTATTTCCAGAGAATGCACTGCAGGAATCCTGCTCTGCAAACACCAATTACTGTGCTTTCCACTGCCCCCTGTAATTGTATGAATACTCTAAAAAAAACATTTGGCTTGACTGTTTGCAGCTTGCAGGCTTGTTGCTGTCTCCTGTACCCTGCAGACAAATACTGCATGTGGCTGTTCAAAAGCCAGCAAGCAGAAGAGCAACAGGTTTTGATGTTAACACCTCATTAAAAGGAAGAACAGTTTAGCTGTTTCGTATAGTCCTGTTCTGCCTGTCTGTCTGCAGGCTCTGTTTCCCCTTCACCTTCCCCAGCAGCAGGCCCAGCCTCTGTTCGTCGGCGCTTTCCCGTGAAGGCTCACTTAAAAAAGCAAACTCACCGAAAACCCCCTAGCACAGAATTTTGCACTGTACCATTTTTGCCCACGAGTGCTGACAGCTTCACTTTCTCTTTACCCTCATGACTCAGTGTTTGCAGATGTGTTTGACTGGGATTATGTGCTCAGTGCTACAGCGTCCTGACTCTGAACTTCCAGCACAGCAGAGTTGAGGAGCAAAGATCCCCAGGTTTGGATTTCTCTTTCAGGAGGAGTAATTGGGATCTGTGGACATCTGTTGCCAGACCTTTCTTGTCATTAACAGCAGAGGTAGAGTTGAGCTGCTCACCTGTATCTTAGGTGTACAGTTACATTCAAAATACTTCTGTGAGTATCCTCTGAAGAGCTGGGGAAAGAGATTATAAAGTACAGCTTTAGCTGCTGCTAAACTGTGAAGTAGGCTTCTTGGCTTGGCAGTTTGCTTGACTACGCTCAAATTGGTTACGAGCAAAATTATATTGAAACAACATCAGTTATATTCATCAAATAACAAAATATAAAATCTTCCAAATTTACAAAACTTACAAGTTGAATTAGACATTCTGATATTGTTTAATAACTTTCATAGTTGTTCGTGGTTACTCTGACAGAAGGATGCAGCTTCTACTCTTATCGGATGTTGCACGGAAAACTTCCTTCAACCCGAAAAGCTGCTATTGTGGCTGCACTGATTCTGTTTTGCTTGCACGGTATTAGCACCGATGCACAAATATTAAAGCAATAAAAAGTACTTGGTAGTATTTAATATGCTTATAATATTAAAAGAGATGCAGTAGAAAAGGCTACCACAATCTGTAGAGCTCTCAGTCTTTTTACGTACCATTTCAAAGCATCGTATTGTATCTTAAATAAGATGCAGGGTAGAACAATCATGAACATATTGCAGAGACACTTATAAGCCTTCTTTTCATTCAGGTAGTCTAAAAGAAAGGATACTGTGAAGAAAATGTCAGGTTAATTGCCATACATAATTGTATTGTAGTAGAGAAAAGAATCCTAACAAGCCCATGAATTAAAGCTAACCATTTAGCTGGTGTAAGGTCTGATTTCTGTTATTTGTTGAATTAATTTAATTTAGTGTAAAATTTTATTCAGCCCGGAAGAGCTCTGATATTCAGAAAACTTTCTTTGGTGGGAAGTGTAAGAAAGACTGAGATATTTCCAGCTTAAACAATGGAGATGGTGATTTGTGTGCTGTTCAAGGAGAGCAGCTTGACAGCTTTTTAGTTGCAATAAAAGTGGAAAAGATCCAGCTGGTACAGTTAATAATAGCAATTTTTTTTTTAAAGGAAGCCAACCCTATCTCTTTGTATCACTAATGATCTATGCTGCTTAAATACAGTGATGGGAATGAGCAAAAAGGGCACATGCTGTATGTCTTTCCCGTCTGCGGTCTCGGGCTGTGGTTCCCCAGCTGCTGAAGCTGGTCTGCTGGCTACACCATCACCACCCTCCTTGGTTTCCCATGTGTGTGCCCGCTCTCCTCCTTATGCCACCTCTTCCTCTCATGAGATCCTGTTTAGGATCTTAGGAAGACCGAGACTAACAGGAAAAAAAAAAATAACCCCAAATGACCAAAACAGGTCATATCTTGATGAAACCAGGAATTACTCCAGGCTGGGGAGAAAGATGTTTCAGGTCAAGCGAAGTTGTAGCTACTTCTTATTTTCAGTGCACAAGTGTTTTGATTGTTGTATGAAAACCCATGATGACATGGTTCAATATAATGGTGGGTTTTTTTCTTTGTTTGTTCAGAGGGTTTTTTTTGTGTTTTTTTTGGTTTTCCCCATGATTAGGCTGATGTCATGTAAAAAAAAAAATGGGGGTGGGAGGGGCATGCTGTGCGGGACTTCTGACCTGGTCCAGCGATGTTGGTTCCTGCCAGTGGCAGGAGCTGCTGTGCAGATCGTGAGCTTTCTTCTTGTCCTTCCTGAGCTCTGGCTTTTTCAAGGTTTTGCAGGTGCTGCTGGCCCAGATGAGAGGCAGCTGTTACACAGGAAAGCCAGTTGTCACGTACAAGAGGGCAGGAATACTTTGCAGTAACTAAAACAGGAGAGTAAGGCATAGGAAACAGTCCCTTTCATGGTGTTAACTGAACCATTGTATCCTCTGGGAATGTCAAGTAGCTGGACAGTCTTACTGTCCAGGACTGTGGGTTTTAGAGGACAGTTGTCACTTCCCTTGCTCCCTTGGCAGTATTCTGCAGAGCGCTTTCCAAGAAGCCCCTCATTACGTTGGTTTATGTCCTGTGCTGTCGATGCTGCTCACAGAACGCACCGCTCCTCCCTCCGCCGTGCACTGCCCTTTCCGTGTGCCATGCCATCCTGAGCCTGGTGGCTCTTTACTCCCTAAGGTCTTTCTGAAGGTTTCGCTGGGGTGTATGCTCTGTTCCTGGTTGCCTCTCAGGGTGTGGAGTGTGTTGACATGAAGGGGGTGTCCTCTGTGTCCTTCCTGCAGGTACCAACAATGACAAAATTCTGGAATATCTCAGGTGGCGATGAAGTCTTTCCATTTGGCATCCCGTGGCTTTTGTAGATGTGCAGTGACGTAAGATCATGGCAGAGCTCTCTTAGAGCCAAGTGGCTGGCAACAAGGTTGGATTTACTTGAAAATCCTTTGGTCTGTCCATCTTAAATTTGGATGCTCCTGAGTTTAGGAAATGTAGAGGCTGCTCCTTCTCTCATTCTCTGGCTTTCTACCTTCCCCCTGCTTCTGGGCGGCATGTCTTGGGACAGGAGCCCCTCGGCCATCTTGATGACCTTCTGCTTTGAGGATAGGACTTGGCAACCAGGTTTCAAAGTAATTTTGTTGTAGTAGACTTAGAGTTCTATTGAGCTTTTTTATTCTGGGGACAGTCTGGCAGAGGAAGTGGGGAGTGGGACCTCCTCCTGGACACGGAGATGGGTTCAGCTCAGCTATGAAGTTCATCTGCCCTCTCTTTGTCATGGTATCGCCAGCCCAAACAAAGCCGTCATGGCCTTGCCATCTGTTTGTGCTAGAACAAGATTTATACCACCCATAAACTGCTTCAGACCACGGCAAAACGAAACAGCAGTGGAGAGAGCCAGCTCTGTTTCATACCGGTGATGGTGATGAAACAGTTTGTTGTGAGGAGATCCCATAATACCTACACTTGAAATTGTTGCCCTCTTGTGCCTTATGCTTCTCCCCTCTCAAGTAGCTTTGGTACGTTTGCATTTTATGTGCTCTTGAATATGTTAGAGTAATAGAAACATCATTCACTTCCTGATCTGTTTCTCTCCTCATCCCTGTGAAATGAAGAAGAAAATAGTTTATATTCCCAGTAACATTCACTCCCTGTTGCTGAATTTGTGACAGTATCTTTCAAGGCCCTGGGATTTTCATTCGATGAAGGAATATTCTCCTTCCACTGTGTAACCTCTATTTTCTGATGTCTTGCACAACAGTCACGTCTCTCCTTTACCTCGTCACTGTCTTTGCTTAAAACCAACAGCAACATCTCCTCTTTTAGCCTGGGTTTTGTTATTTTTTACCCCGTTTTTCCTTTCTTCTCAGCTAAACTACCCTTGGTTCTTGGTTTCCTTGGTTCTTTTCTTCTTGTCTTTCCTTCTAGTACTTCTCTTGTTTGTGCTTGTTGGTGGTCAGCAACTCTTGGACCAGTACTGGAATATTTCAGCACAGCAAGCAGATTTTTGCACCACTGCCATGGAAGTTACCCATTTTCGCTGTGTCCTAAGACGGTCAGAAACACAGTCGCTTTGTTTTCAGCCCCATTCTCTCTAGGTGTGTCATGAAGTCATCATGCAGCATGCTGCCCTTTTGAGGATATCTGTGTAGGTGCATCTTGTGCTCCCATCCACAGTTGTATTTTCTCCACTTCCCATGCTTAATTTGACCTGTGTGCGGATTGCAACATTTACCTATTGAAGCAATGCTGGTAGTTTCTCAGCTGTTCCATGGGAAGCTACCATATAATTTCACTTCCAAATGTCTTTGGTGGCATGTGTCTTTGATACGCTGAAAGCCTCGGTGTCCTTTACTATGGCCTGTTTTTGATGTTGAACACTTTGCCTTCAGACGCCGGCTGGGCTGCTGAGAAGTCACCAGGCTGTCATGGCCAGCAGTTTTGTATTTGAATGCCTTACGAGGATGCTTTGACGTCTGAGCAAATTATATCGGTCTATCGTTCTCTCTGTAGTTAAAGCACTTAGTAATCAGTATCTCTGTAGACTGTTTTAATTTTATTCATAATGCAAATAATGGAGCAGTTCTGCTAGTCTGGGATTAGAGCACGGTGGGAGAAATTTGAGTCTATTGGTATTTTGGCCTCGACTGTGCGAAAGTTTGACCAGAGAACTGTTAAAAATTTCATCATGTTCATATGGGCTTGAATGCTAATAAGGAAACGGTAAATGGCAAGATGCTAAAAGGTAATGTTACTGCCTAGTAACAGCAATTTGCTTTAGGGAAGAAGAAAAACAGCGGTGTAGAAAATTGCACGCTGGCTTTCAGCAGTGAAGGTTGCATGTGTTGAGAATTCTTCACACTGCACTTAACACATGCTGAATGCTTATTTTAGGGGTGTTACATGCCTTTACCCTTAATTTTGATGTAAATACGAACCTTCCTTTGGAAATAACCATTAAAGGGCATTTTCCCCTGCTGTTTTGTTTTACAAGGACCTAAACCATTTTCATAATGCTAAGGAAAATAATAATTCTGAAAGGAGATCAGACAAGAAAGGGCAAGCAGAGAGCCACAGAGATGCGGAGGAGAACCGATCCCTTTTTACAATGGCAATATCCAGGTTTGACCATTGGCCAGTGAGAGCAATATATGTGGACAAGATTTTATAGGTAGGGTTGCCCTATGGCTTGGAACGCTTATTTCAAGTTTACTTAAAGACTAAACAAAGGAGTTTGAATAAGATTTACCCATGCTGGTATGTTTATCCCCTTCATATTTGCTTAATTTTTATTGTCTAAAGACAATAAGTCCTTCCTCTAGCCTTGTTTTTCTCTTCTGCCCTCACTTTGGTGAAGGAAGAAGTGCCTGGTACTAACTCCTGCTCCTTACCTTCTCTTTTCCCAAATGCAAGGGGAGGACAGTGCTGACTTGACCCTACTAAAACTGTAGCCGTTGGGGCAAAAATCCCGTTTTCCTTGCCTTCCATCCATAGTAACATTTCTGCCCTTACCCCTTTGCTGGGACAGAGCTGACGGGATGGTTTTAAGTCCAGAGCACAAATCTTTTAGCTGAGCTAAGACACGGCACCCGGTGAGGACAAAATACAGAGGCTGATGTAATTTTAAATTTCAGCAGCAT
Organism: Eurypyga helias; assembly: GCF_000690775.1. Taxonomy (NCBI): domain Eukaryota; kingdom Metazoa; phylum Chordata; class Aves; order Eurypygiformes; family Eurypygidae; genus Eurypyga; species Eurypyga helias. The sequence continues at coordinate 37,622 of NW_010248519.1, forward strand.
TGTTTCAGGTGATGTGATTAAATGACACGCTGAGTGTTTTTCAACACCAGGCACAGAGTCCCACGCCGCACATGTGCTGCGTGGGAGCGTCCAGGAGGGCTAATCCCTGCGGGAAGGGGGTGAACGATGAATTACACCCCTGCAGGGACGTACTTGTCTGGATTTAAAGTCTCCCTGGCTCAGTTTCGTGTGACTCACCTGCAGTGCCAGTGGAGCAAACCACATGAAAGCTGCGCTGTTCTCCAAGAGAGCCTGTGCAGATGCTCGAGGATAAATAACTATTCAATATTAATCTGGATTAATATTTCCGAGCGTTCCGCTCTAGGGAACTGTAGCTGAGGTTTGAGGGGAAGGGTTTAAATCCCTGAAGTCTCTGTACTTCTGCAGTGTGATTACTGAGATGAGTATACTAGGAGAAAATCTCAGCTGCCTCACTGATACTTTTTGTTTCCCCCTTTAACTGGTCTGTCTCATTCAGCCAGAACTCACTTTAATTTACTGAGCAAAGTATTTCAGGCCCTAATTGCTGTGTAGGGATCAGAGACTGGGGAGGTTTTTTTCTGGAGTCAGGGCAGTCAGGATGAGTGAAGGAGCTTTTATATTCCTAAGGCAGCTGGGGCTCCTGAGGTCCCCTGATTTCAGCTGTGGACTAGTATCGTCAGGCTTTATGCCACGGGTTGTATTTTCTGTCTGGCTCTTTGTGCCTCAGAGCTGATACCATGGGATAGGAAGGTGCTGGGGGTTGACCACGGTCCTTCAAAAGCGAGCAGGTATTTTTTGCTTCTTGGCCATGCTGTTTCATGTAAGCCCTTTGTAGCAGCCTTCTGGCACAGGTGTTACATGAATTTTAGTGAATTTTGCATTAATCCAGAGCTGTGACGAAAGCTGGTATATCGAGATGGTATATATGGCATACAGAGATCAACCAGTGAGGAAAGTTTTATGACACCTTGGCATCAAAACTTCTGCATGCTTAGTGTATATGTGTGTGCACGCACACACACGCGTATACACACCCCCAAAGAAATCCTTCAGTGCTCTCGTCTGAGCAGAAGCGAGTTTGCTGTGTTTCCAGCTCCCTGCTCAGGGGTGTGTTTTGGCGGCTCTGTCCGGCGGGTGGGCTGATGGCACTGCTCGAAGCTCTGCCATTACTTTTTGGTGTCGAATACGCTTCTTTCACTGGAAACCGTAACAGAAGTATTTTTCCCTGATGCTGGTGCTGTTGGTAATGTGACATGTTTTCGATTCCAGTCTGGGTCTAATTTAGGTGCCGCTTGCTCTAACTGTTAAGGCACCATCTGTTAATAGGCTCCTCAGCACCCTTTTGCCTGCGTGTTCTTGGCCTCTCCATGGTGGGATGAAGATGTTGATATCATCTGTCAGCGTGCCAGCTACCCTGTCACTCATTCGTGTTGCTTTGCTGGCTGGAGGAAACAGCTTTCCTGTGTCATGGGAAATCCACATTCGGCAATGGGAGGAAGGAAAAGCTCATCTAAACACCTGGTTTTCTGTGGTCTGGGGATCTTATTTTTTTGCATGGGCTCACAGAATAAGAATTCATTGGGTAGTAATGATAGTGACTGCTGCTATAAAACATTTGTTTTTGTCTTTCGCTTCATGTGGCCTCACCTTCGAAGAGAAACGAGCTGGTGTTACTCCTCTTGTCCCTTTGTCATTATGTTATGGTTTGGCTTTCTCTTTCAGACTGCTCTGCTGCCCACCCGCTCTTCAATTATTGAATGTGTTAGTTCAGGCCCTTAAATAGTGGGAAGTCTTACAGGGATCCAGACTAGAGGTTGGATGTGAGGTACTTGCACAATAGTTGCAGTTAGAAAAGCGGTTCAACCTGTGAAGCATTAAACATTTTGTGGATAAGCGGAGGGAGCATACCTTATCATTGCCTGTAACTTTGCACCCACCCACCTGCTTCGACATAGAGAAAGTGGGGGATGTCAGGGCTCTTGTCTAGAGTTTCTCACTTTTTCCCAAAATACTCACTTCTGTCTTTGGCCTCTGCATGGTTGTATCTCTGCCGGTGGCTGGTTTACGTATGTACACAAGCTATACACTACAGTGTTTGTGTGCGTCCACACGCTAATTTAGCTTCACATGTCCTTGTCTGCTCCTTTCTTGCAGAAATTCTTGTGTTGTTTATGAATCTTGTTCACTGACACCACCCCCCATAAGTTACACCATGGTATATGTGGTTGGGAGGTGGGTGTTAGCCCCCCTACAATCCTTACGTCGCACTGAACCTATGATTTCTCCGGAAAGTCTCGTCCTTCCTGGGGAACATCCACTCTTTTCCAAGTATGTATACATGGCTGCAGGTGACAAATACCATATGACATTGCCAGGCAAAAATGGAGATGTTACAAGGAAAACACAATCTGCCATTTTAGAGCTGCAAATTCACGGACAGGCAGAATCTTCATTATTTTCCACCCGAGAGCAATATTGCTGTGCTCTCTGAACTGTCCTGGGACAGACCTTTACTGGGGAAGTCTGTCAGTAATTGGGGCTATACCAGTAGGTTTGGTAGTGAGGACAGCCCTAGTTTGGTGTTTGGCTGTAGTCTGTATGTCCAAGTTTAGGGGTGTGTGCACTGACACACATCTGTTCCTACAGAAACCCAGGGAAGGCTCCTGAAGCTCTTGCCCCTTCTCCTTGCTCCGGGAGGTCCTGGGAAGGACGAGTAGCTTCACCTGCATGGGCTTTGCTCTAGTGAGGGGGATATTTAGTGCAGTTGTTGATAAGAGGAGGTTTCTTTCCTCCTGCTAGGACTTATGCCTCCTAGCAATGTCCCCACGCAGTGACATGTCAGGGCCCACTGCCAGGCTCCTCCTTACGCATGCTGCAGCCTCTCTCCAGCCCCCTCTCCCCAATGCTGGAAGCACCTGTAGGGTGGGCTCTGGCATGAAATACTAATATTGTCATGCATTTTGATTAGCTCTGCTGTTGTGGAGTTGCTTGAAAACCGCTTCAGAGAAATGAAGAAGCTGCGTAAACACATTCTGGATCCCAGATAGTGTTGTTTTACATGAAACGTTCTCAGTTTTGGAGGCTGCTCAATTGATTTTTGAAGAGGCAAACATGACTTTGCAAAGTTCATCTTTGCTGATGCTGTTCCCATTTGTTTTCCAGCATCCTATAGTCCTTCCCCATTCCTTTCCCTGTTTCCCAAGAGTCTGTGGGCGAATACCCCTATGCACGTGTATCCACATCAGGCAGATAACAGCAGGGCTCTGGGTTTGGGATGTTTACTTCCAGCTGTATTAAATACATTTATTCACCAAGGAAATTAAATAAGCCAATCCCCAGCCATAGAAAGGTATCTAAATATACAGTGCATCCCCAGGGAGAAAGTAATCACATCTCCTGCCTGTACAATAATCAAGTGTTCGCACAGAAATATATCACTTTAGCAAGTCTGTCTGCGTTGTGCCAAGCAGTAGCGCAGTAATGTATGTTTGAGGCAGATTAAAAAAGAAAAAAAACTAAGCTCTTTATATGAACTAGGTGAAGTGTTTATTCCACAGAAATCCAGAGGAGGCCTTCAGAAATGTTGATCTTAGTTTGGCACCAAATTTTCTGCTTGTGAATAGGAACAAGAGCTTTCTTGTTACTTAAGAAAACAAAACTAAACCCTCCAGTAGGAAGTTGATTTTTTAAAATAGTAGAAAATAGTACTCATTTCTGCAGCTTTGCACACACTCATGTGATGCCTTTTTTTAAAAAAAAGAAGGATAAAGCAATGTCTTCATGGCTTTACCTCCCAGGTAAAGCTCCTTCAGTGGGTCACGTATGATTAGCTGTGCTTGCGTTCACACCGGCTCTGTGTGGAAGGGCAAAGTTTGTGTTCCTTGTTATAACACTCCTTTTGTCCATTTAAATGACATAACATGAGAAACACGACTTTTTGAAAAAGATGATGAGAAAGGAGCTAGCAAACTACTTTGCTGAATCAACAGCTGAGGAAGGAGTTGAGGTGCTGTATTTGCCTTCTGCGAGCATTGCCAGGCCTGCAGAGTGAGCACCGTGCCTTCAGGCCTTCCTGACACCACATTTTCAGAGGTGCTAAGTGGTTTGTGGTCGTAGATGGAACACCTCGGAGCACCTAGGAGCCTTTTTCCCACTGGAGTTTTTAAAACCATCTGGATTTCCAATTCAGGTTCATTTTGAGGCTCAAGACATCTCAGCTTCTAGTATGCTTGAGGAAGGTGAGCCCACAAGAGACTAGACATGAAGGTCAAATATGTATTAATTTTCCCCAGGTTCTGGTAGAAAAAAATCGTTTTCCTTCCCTTTTCTCCTTGGAGGAGGGTAGAAACCAAATGGCGTCATGCAGAAGCCGGTTGATTTTCTCTGTTGCTCAAAGGAGAAAGGTCCTGGTGAAGGGAGAGTGTTTTTTTTGTCTCTGAACTGTTGGGTTGAGGCTCCAGGGAGACAGGGGTCTCTTCCTGTTCGGACCATTTGATGTGTCCCTACGTTTCATGCTTGCTCACTCTTCATTTTCCTCCCCCAAAGGTGGTCCAGGAGAGCAGAGAGAGGGGAGAAGCTGATGTTGTAGAGAAAATGAAAAATGCTATTTCCTGGTACTCCTCATAGCATCTACACGTGACTCTATCTTTGCCCCTCTGTTTTTTGAACTATTTACTGACTGCCCTGTGATTTCCCCCCTGGACTTGCCATACCCTTTCAGACCTGTAAACTTGATCCTTTAATTCAAGGGAATCAAAGGCAGCAGGCTTTGCTCCGTCCTTCCTGTCAAAAAGAGAGGCTATTGCAGACATTGTGATGCTTAATCTTCATAAACGTGTTTACATTTAATTCATCTCCGTTTTGTTTTCAGTAATGTCTGTGTGCTGTTGTGCCTACGCTCAGGGAAGCCGCTGTCATCTCGGCGTGTCTGTCCTACCACCGTCAGTAACATTCCTCTCAATCTGCACGCGCGGGATGTGTGCAGTCATCCTGGTCCTTGAACATACGGCAACGAGATAGCTGAAGCCACACGCTTCATTAGCAGCTGGTATTTGTTGATCCCTCTTAAAGCGTTCTCTGAAGAGTTTCTTTCACTGTTTTGGTTTTGTCAGCAAAAAAGGCACAGGGAGAAAAATCTTTTACTTTGCTAGTTCCCACTGATTTGTTTCTGTTCCGTTTAATTAGTTGGGCCAGTGTGTGGGTTTTAGAAAATCACCTGGAAAGCAGATTGTGGCACTCTCTTGTCCACGGTGAACCTTCTGAGAAGAGGTCCCATCAACATTTGCATCACCATCCATTTGCATTGGATGTGTAAGGGTCCTCCAGACCGTCATCTTTACCTGATAGGATCTCACACTATGTTACTCAGGACTAGGGATGTCCTCCTGGCTGTAAATGTCTCTGTATGTACCTACCTCTCCTGACATCTCCCCCTTCTCTAAGAAGGTTGAGTGTTGTTGAAAGAGGGTGACCAAAATCATGGAATCACAGAATGGTTTGGGTTGGAAGGGACCTTAAAGACCATCCAGTTCCAACCCCCCTGCCATGGGCAGGGACACCTTCCACTAGACCAGGTTGCTCCAAGCCTCATCCAGCCTGGCCTTGTGCAGTGTTGTCCTCTCTTGTTTCTCTCTGTGGTTACAGGGCCATACTGAGAGGGTGCCTGGTTTCGGTTGTGTGAATTCACTGTAAAACAAGCTATAAAAAGGACAAATTTGTGTTGTACAGTTGTAGAAAGTGCCGTTTCTGTAACAAAAATTACAGCTTTCACTCCAACTGCCCTCATTTCTCAAGTAGTCCTGAGCACGTGGGTCACAAGAGTGGCAGAAATCTGTTGTTACATCACTCAGATCACCTAGGTCCAGTAGAGAAAAACACTTTCTGCTTTTTTGCTTTTGTTTTTAAATATTTCAGACAGGAATATTACATCCCTAGCTTCTGTCTGCAGGTAGGAAAAATCAACCTGAAGAGACTCGTGAGGAGAATACACTTTTTATTCTGTAAAATACCTCTGTGGCTCTGCCATTCCCCTTTTGAAAACTGAATAGGTGACATGTCGGGGGCTGCTTATGGCAGTTCAGACAAAGCCTGCGGCCGAAGCCGGAGGAACCGTCGCCTTTGTCCAGGGGATGTAGGAGCTGAGTATCTGGGAAGGTGTGCGAGATCATGGGCCAGTTTCTGGGAGGAATCATTTGCTCTGAAATCTAAGGAAGTGTCCCCATTTCTGTCAGGCAAAGACCATGCCGTCATCGCTGTGAGCTGGTGGAAGGGCTGCCTCCTTTTTGTGTGTGGCTTTTTCACATGCCTAGGACTGGTATTTTTCAAAGGAAACAACGTCAAGTGAAAAGTTGGAGAGCTGAGCATTCGAATAAAGTGGTCTTGAAGCTAAGGCTTGCGTGGTACTTTTCCTGCTCCCTCTGTTGATGTTTAGTTTTATGGATTATCTCTGTACTTGATGTTCAGATTTCTTTATTTAAAATACAAAACCATCACATTTTAAACTTCAAATATACGTGCCAGGCAGGCATCGGCATGTGTTTGTACAAGAAGTAGGCGGTAGATGAATTCGGGTATGATGTGAGTAAAAAGAAAGGACAGGCTGGATTAAAAATGAATCCTGCATACATAATTTATTAATGAGCTGAATCAGCAGTGTCTGTATGCAATATACTCTTTAGTAGTATTTTGACTATAGATTTGTGTGAAACCATGTATACTACTGCAAAATACCCAGGAAGAGCACCTGCAATGTGAAAGTATTGTGGTTATTTACACATTACCTACCTAATGCAGCCATACAGTTATTTGATCCTTTTGTCAAAGGAAAATGTTCTTTGTGAATTCGTCTGGAGGTGGAAACATATGGCATTTTCTATTCATTACAGATAAATGGATCATCCTCTTATTTCTACACGAGCTTTTGTCATAGGCCCAGAAAAAAACAAACCCAGTCAGCTCAGATCCCTTTATTTTACAGAGCTGATTTCCTGAAGTGTCAGTGCAGAGGGTTTTTTTTTCTTCTTTCATCTGTACTCTTGAAAATCTATGGTAGCTAAACCTTTGTCGTCTTTTCTGTTTGTCTGGAAATGAGAATAACACTTTTTTGAAACTGTCTGGATGATCTTTCTCTGCACTTGTAGACAAAGAACCAAGAAAAGGCCAGATCTCTGCAAGAATTCAATTTGAAAAACAGCTACAGTATATGAATTGCTCCAAGATCAGAACCTCCCCCTCTCTATAAATAATAAACAACCAGAAAAGAAAGAGATGTTTCTGTAGGATCCTTAAGTATCTCTAGCAAAGTTCCTGCCAATTTTTCTAATATAATGCATCTTTTTTCTAGTTTTAAATGAAGAAATATGTTTTACTTGCATCTTAGCAAGTTTAGTGCCAAAACTCCAAAATTGTGAAGAAAAACATGATCACAGCTTTCAGTTTGTTGTAGGTTCTTCATTCACATGAGGTGAAGTAACGGATTCCATGGAACGTGTGTTACTAGTAGAGACATCCAAGGTGACTCGTGTTTCTGATTCAGTTAACGTACAATGTGAGGCTGTTCAGGCTTTTCTAATAGATATATTGCAAAAAATACACAAATACCCATCTCACTTTTAACTGCCTAATGGTAACATGACTAGGTGAAGTTGAGAAACTTGAGGTGTTTTCAGCGCTCAAATTCAGGGTGAAACCTCTCTCTTTTATGAGCATGAGCTGGATGAAATAGTGACGATCAGAAGGCCAGAAATGCTATTTAGATACCATGGGGAGGCAGCTGATCCAGTCTGTATCCAAACAAAGGAAGGCTGTAGTTGGTTATCTAACAGTCCCTCTGCCTGCTGCTTGTACGCTGAAATACGTATGGCTCATGTGGGTTCAGATAACTGGTGATGTCCTGTTTTTTTGCCAAAGGAATTCTGTCAGACCCTTGTGGCTATGGTGCAGGAAGGGGTTGGAGTGTACCGAGGTTGCTCGAAGCAGGTCAGCACGGGATTTTAGACCTTCTGCTGTGCATGGCTCGCCCGGAGATTGCTGTGATGATTGACTTCCGTGCTTGCCTTGAAAACCGTGAGCCTTGTAGTATCACTTTACTGTTACTTTGATGGGTTTGATTGGCGTGTTTTTTTATTTAGTACCAAGCAACTACTAGAAAAATGTCTTGTGAATGCGAAAAAGTAGCTTCTGCTGGATGTTCTGGGTAAGGCAGATGTGTCCTGATGTAGCTGTGTCCAAATCACCTACATCCCATTAACCCACTGGTGATCTTGGAGAGAAAAAGGAATTGGAGTGAATTTGCTGCCCACAGCAACCCGCTTTCAGTATTTTGGTTCCTGTCAGCTTAATTCATTGTCTTAAACTCGCTGCTTTTTAATAGGTTGGTGTTAATTTGGTTTTAGTAAAACAAACCACACAATCTCCCATCGAGGCACAAGGACAGTTTGGTCCTGCAGAGACCTCCAGCCCATTCTTCCCGCATGAGACTGTGGTGTCTCCACCGTTAATAGTTTGCATATCATGAGTCAAGCCTCCAAAATGCAAAACCAAAAGGATTTAAAAGCATAGTAAACCAACTTTTAATGGATTGTATGATTGTTTTATTCCTTTTTTTAATACCTTGATATAAGTACAGGCATACACGTGCGTCACTTTTAGCATCTCGAGCATTTAAAGGTGCTGTTGAGTCATTTCTCTCCTGTGATGTAGAGAAGTCAGTGATCAAACTTGGTTTGGTTTTAGTGATTTTTTGTCTTTGGTGGTTTTGATTTGCTTTACCTCCCTTCTGTTTTCACCCAGAATAATATGAAAACATCCCTAAAAAACGCAGTGGCACTTGTGATGGAAGTAGAATTTCATAGTGGATTGCTGTGGCCCTTGGAAAATTCTCCAGTGATTTCTTCTTAAGTCAATGCTGCTTTGAGTTTAAAAAGAAATGAAATATGTGTTTAAAAAAAAGAAAAAAAATCCCAACATGTCAACAAGGTCCATATGTTTCTAACAGAAAGAATTGATTTAGGTGAGTGGTCACTTTCCACATTCTACCCCGAGAGGGTACTGAGTATGTACTTCCCAGAAGTTTCCTTCCTGCTGCGGCAGGGAGTCAGGGAGCTTTATTTTTTGGCTGTGCTTGAAGTGTCTTTCCTCAGACAGCTTTTCTTTTCCCCTCTTCTGCCATATTTCATGTGGTGATTTGGTGAATTAGTTGAAACTGCTCCAGCTAGCAGGAGCTTCTCCTGTCCGTGTCTGTTGGGTTTCACCCACAGCCAGCGGGTAAGGGAAATCACTGCCACGCTTAGCATCACAACATCATTTCTTAGTAAAACATAGCAGCAGAGCAAGAAGCACAAATAATAATATTTCTTTTTAAACACAACTGTTCTTTATCTCCGTGTTCTTCAAAGCTGGCATTTGATGGAGCGTTACGGGAAAGTTGTCTGTTGCCAGTATATCATGTGCCATCTGCACAGACACAAAAAGAAAACCCGAATGTGCCTCTCTGCATGAGAGGTGAAATCTTGTGCAAGCAACAGATTCTGCAGAGTTTCACTTGTTCTTTTGGGTTTTTTTCTCCTTTGCTCAAAGAGGACATTTAGGAATTAATTGGAAGTCAAAATTTTTGCTGAGAGCTAAAACATGATTGGGTTCTTAATTATGATTTTTTTTTCACCCTTGCTTTTGCTATTTAACAGCCTTCACTGCTTTTACCCATTACTGTTAAGTGGGTTTGAAAGACGTCTTTTCCACCTTCATTTACAGAGACAGATCATTTTGCCCGACTCGTAAGGTGTCTGTGATTTATTTTTAACAGCCTATAATTTTGTGGGCATGAATTGGATTACCGCTGTGTTTTCCTACCATCACTCTCGCTGGCTATTCTGCCACTGTTGTGTGATGGAAAACAGTCATAAAATATTACCTGCTATTCATTGTGTTAAATCATTTGAGGGTTGTACACAGAGCAGGGGGGCAGATCTGCCTTGGAAGTTCGATGTCAAGTACTTCTTCTAGCTGGCTGGTGTCATCAAGGTGGGAACTACGGTCTCAACTTCTGTCTCTGCTTTTTTTGTCTATGGTAGCTCTGCAAGAGTGAAGTCTGACAGCTCGGATTTGTTCTGTTTGCACTGAGCATACTCAAAGGTGTTGGGTTGGTTCAGCAAAGGAAGAATCGCGGGTAGGCTGAGGTGGAACATTAGTGGGGGCAAAAGAGCTCAAATACTCCACTACTTCTGTGATTCACTTCCACATCCCAGTGAGGATGGTTACCCAGCCTTTCCTGCCCTTGGCAAAAGCCAGTAATCTGCTCAGCCCAAAATCTAGTTCTTAACTGAATGAATTTTTAAATGAATTAATGTAATTTTGAAACATTTTGTGTTTTGCTGAGCTTTCCAAAGCCTTTCACTTTGGCTTCGATATTCTGTTTACCCCCCCTATTCCTTCTGATTTTCTTGGGGAAGTCTTCACGCCTAGCACTGACCTAAGAGAAAGGATTACAGCTTTGTAGGTAGTAACACATTGCAACTGTTTCCAGATTGTTTCATACCACCAAAGCACTGCTGTTAATTTTAGTCCAAGTATGTTCCTGGTTAAACACCTCCTTTCTTCCGCTAAGGAGCATAGAAGTTGTTAGTTTATTGCAAAATAAGGATTTAAAATTACTTCTGGAAGTTAAAGCTATGGAGCAAACCACATGCTGGTTCTACATAATGGAATTATTCTGAGTTACACTGCTGTGATTGAAATCAGGATCAAACATTGTTTTAAGTTCAGGGGGTGGAACTGAAAATTAGATGTCAGCTCCTACTGTGGCGTTTTTTTCAGTTGGTCAAATGCAGAGAGAAGTTTTTAATCCCACTGAGTCCTGAAAACATGGTGAAACACCCACATGTTTTTGGGCTACCTCTTCCCAGGAGCACCTGAGCACATACGAATTTATCTGATTTTTACCTTTATAGTGTCACTTCCACATCAAATACTGTGACGTTCCACTAAATGAAACTGGTGTAAAGGTTTACCTAACACCTCAGAGCGGTGCAGTGACAAGTTACCACATTACAGCTAAATAGCAACCCAGATGCCACAGCGAACTGGAAATTCTGTTGCAGTTTGCTTTGCAGAAATGAAGCATGGGTGGAGACACGTTTTTCCTTTTAAAACCAGATAAATTCAGCTCTCTAAGGGGGCCATTTCATTAATACCCAAGTCTTGGGTCCCCTCATGCTCAGTCCTGCTGGCTGGCCACAGCTCTGCCTTGTTTGTGCACTAAAGACTTCTGCTGCCAGTTCCTGCTAATTAGTTTCTTTATCAACACACATAAGGAAAAGAAATCAGATAGTTTTCTCTTCCTCCATCGTTGGCAACTGCTGATGCAAACCCTGTGTCCCTTCTGTGGTCAGGAATTGCTGGAGCAACTTTTTCCTTCCTTTGCCGTGGGAATACTTACTTTTCCCAAAGATAACTGGTGTGTTTTGGGCTTATGCCACATGGACGTCCATCTGCAGGAGATCCTGCTCGTTTCTGCTGTATGCAATAGCTACAGCATCCTGGGATGTGAAAGGGGGTTTGGTTGCAAAGTCCTACAATAGCTGCAGTGTTAAAACACATTTTTGGCTGCTGAATCAGCTGGCCCCAACCTCTGCTCAGGGAAGGTTTCAGCAGCCTCCTGGAGAGGCTGAATAAAAACCTTACTGATTTACTGTAAAATAAACAAAGCAAATTTCAGAAATGCCCTTTAGTCCTATTTGTTTTTATTATAAAGCTTATTTCGGTATATACATAGCAGAGCTTATACAATTCATATGCTAAAAAAACCCCACAACACAAACCTCTTGGAAAGCTTTCACAATTATGTGACTGTGTCAGTGTAGGTGGAAAAAAGTCTGGACTTAAACACGTAATTAGTTAAAGAAGACTAAATGATTATTTCTGGCAAGAGCTGTACAACTGGCTTGTTATTTCAAGGTGTCTTTGAGAAGATAATGATGCTATTTTTAGTTGCTTTTGAAGTAAATGCAGTGATGAATTTTGTTGGAAATGTTTTTTTTTCCCCAGCTGCTCTTTCAAACAGAGCGGGCATGGGCTGAGGCAGAGCCGTTTCCGTGGTCGCAGTGGGGTTGGTTTGTGAGAGCCATGCTGCGTCTTCGCAGTGCGTTACAGCGTGAGTATCTTGTACCAAATGGGGAAGTTACGTCAACGCTTCTTTTCTTTATTCCCCCTTCTGTGAGATGCCACGTGGTGCTTGAAAACACCTTGCATTTGCTGTGGAGGAAACGGACAGTTTCTAAATGCCTGGCGGTCTCAGCACGAAGGGCTCGGAAGCTGCGCTGCTGCTAAAAGTCAAGGAGGTTATCAGTTAGGTCAAGTTAGGTATCAGTTTCCCAAAATGTGACCTTGATTTGCTTCAAGTGCTCCTCCCCCAGGTTTCTGTCGGTCATAGTTGATACTGGAAATGATCACTGTATCTCATGCAACAGTCTTTCTCAGAACTATTATAAAATACAGTGCTTTTGCTCTTCTGTCTGTATGTGTGTTATCACTGTGCATACTCTTAAAGCCTCCATTTCCGTGGGGCTGACAGTTCTGCTGTGAGTTGCTTGCAGACCACAGCTGATTGAAATACAAGCAGTTTGGAGTTATTAATCGGGGCGATAGGGTGAAAATTCTGAGAGCCAGATATCCCTTTCCTTCTTTTCTGAAGGCACTAGTATCCCGCTGTATTCCCTGCATTCTCAGGTGCCCCCTGGGATTAAGCTGTGTGGGTGCTGTCAATGCTCCTGGGAGCCGTGGAGGTAAATCACACTCAGCTCAAAGGAGGAAAAAGAAAACTCTTCTCAGCTGCACCGAGACCTGTTTTCTGCTTCAGAAATAAAAAGGTGGTAACAGTTACAATAGCGAGAAAGGGACCTGGCTTTGATCTTCTTTTCCCCTCTCCTGGTTCGTGCTGCCAGAAAGCAATCGTTGCAGAGCGATGCCACCTCCGCACCTTGTGCTCTACTTCTGTTTTGCAGGTGCACTTCTAAGCCATGGGCTTCACGACTGTCGCTTGAATTCATCTGAAGCTTGCCGTGCTCCCTGTAGGCTAACAGTAGTTAGTCGCTTGTAGACTAACCTCATCTTGCAAGAGACCATCCCCCTAAGATTAGGTTTAGGAATATGCTCCCAAGGGCTTGGGCACGAGCCAGGGCGTGGTAAATGGAGTAAACGTCTTTGAGACTCACAAGCTGAACAGGGCTGGCCATAGCACAGTCAGAAACTGAGGAATTTGCAGGTTTGACCCCAGTTTGGGCTCTGAAGTGCTATTGACACCGTAGAGCTGTGGGATGGTTGGTTGGGGGTTCTTGTAAGCTGCAGTGCGCACAGAGGAGAGTAACCGAAGACACGGAATGACATCTTCAAGGCTGTGTCTTTAAGTCACTTCACAGGCTGAAATACGATATCCCCTGGCAAGGCAGAACGGTATTTTGAGACGATTTCTAAATGTTCAGTATCAGAAAGATGCCAGTGTATTTTTGTCTGAGAAGAGGGAGAATTGTAGCACGTGGAAAACACATGATGGGAAAGTTCAGCTTGCAGCACAGCAGAATACTCCATAAAAACAATAGACAGGGTAGACATCAAGTATTTTGCTTTCTTGTTTTAAAACCCTTTAGTCAGCAAAGCTTCCCTTTCCGAAAGATTCCATCTTCCAGGTTGTTAGGACCCTGTCAGGAACAACCGCGCGTCACTTCTGCTGGTTCGAGTGTGCGTGGGTGGCGCGTTGCCGGTCAAGCTCGCAGCACAGCTGGCAGCAGGTGCAGTTCGCCCCATGGTGGCGATGGCTGGGTCCCTCGCAGCGTTGCAAGGCCTTGTGCACTGGCAGCTCCATCGGGAGAATGACCAAGTCATTGTGTCTTTAAAATCAGGTGAGCTCTTCTTACAAACCTGTGTTTTGGAGTAATTCAGTTGTTTCAGCCTTCCTGGCTATGGGGAAGCACAATATTCCTGTGTGTGGATGTCTAGGAGTTGAGGCAAATAGCTGTCTGCAGTCTGCAACTTCAATTACACAGGCTTTAATTAGCAGCGCTACTCTGGGAGGGCTTGTTTTCCTTTTTTTTTCCCTTTTCTAAAGGAAACCGAGGACGTTTTAATTTCCATGCAAACCTTTCTCCCACTTTCTTGGGCACCTGTGGCAGAGGAGGACCTTTCCACAGCCAATATCTGCGCTGGGGGTGGTACTTAGCCCCTAACAGCCACTGGCAGTAATGGAGTAGGAAATGCTGAACAGCTTTAGCAATTACCAGTTCCGAATCGGCCAAGAAATGAGAGTTAACACCATCTATATTTCAAAAAATACCAAGGGACCTATAATGAGACATTAGGCTTTTCTCTCATCCTGTGAACAGCTATTCCCAGCAGTGCGGCTGGTTCCCAGCTGCTGCTGGGGCAAATTCAAAGGGACAAATCCAATTTGCTGATTTACAGATACCATGCCCTGTAAAACATGGGATGCTCGGAAGGCCTTAGCTCGTGTGATGAATTGTATTTGTCAAACCTTTGGTTTGCAGAGGCTAGTGTGCGCGTTACATAAATCAGCAGTGGGAAATACCAATAGTCCCTCTGCAAAAAGCCTAATATTGGGCTGGGTTATTTGTTGCATTACCAGAATGTTTTGTGGGTAACCCATTCCAGCATACAAAGCTGTGCTGTTCGAACCCGATGGGTTTCAGATGCAGCGTTAAGTTACACGCAGCTTAGCAGCAACATCGGGTTTCTGTTTACTCCTCCGCCTCTCCTTTCAAGCAGTGCTTGATGCAAAAGTCAGCCAGGCTTGCTTGTTCTTGCAGGCGTTAGCTGGAGGTTTTTGTGGTCATGTCCAAGCTTCCCACTGTCCCTTTATCTAAAATCTGATATAAATGCACAAGGGGGAGACTGCCCATTTCTTCCGCATGAGAGTGGGATCGGATACCTTCAGTTCCCAAGCCGCCGGCATGCTGATTGCCTTCCCAGCACTGCTGTAGGATGTCAGGAGAGATATGAGGGGAAAAATGAATTTTTAATGGTGCTTATGCTCCGGGAGATATGTTGCAGCTGCCATAATTCTTTTCTCCTTTTCTGTCACTCTTCGCCTTCATAATAATTTTTTTTGGTGGTGGAGACAGACGGAGGGATATTTTCCCTCTGACCTGGGCAGCTGAGGAGGAGTTTGCCACAGACCAAGTACAATCTTAAGTGTGCTTGGCACATGCTGTGGAACCAGGGTATCGTGGAGGAAATCCAGGGGTCGATAGCACAACTTCTAAAAGAATGAGAATATAAAAGAAAATAATTTTGTTGTTTGTGTCATGTCTATCAGTTGATGTCTTTGCATCCTTGCTAAGATACCTTGTTGTGAGTGCAGGACACATCAGAGCCTGGGACTGACACTTGCTGACCAAACCAGTGATATTGTAGGCAAGTTTTTCCTCCAATGTGATTTTTTTTTTTTCCCCCCTCTATCGCAGAACAAATGGATATCCTCAGTCATAATTAATTTCATTTTAGATCACAGCTAAAATAGAATAATACAAAGCCTTTTGAAGCCTGGAGTATTTGCTTCCTCTGGCAGGCTAAGAGGCATTACAGTAAAATACTGGCTGAAAACAGGTAAAACCTCCCAGGTGCAATAGAAAAAAAAACCCTTGGTCTTTGATTCCCCTTCTCTAGCATTCGCCTGTTGCAGGTCAGTCCTTTGTGTTTGCAGTCGCTTCCAGCCGCAATACAGAAATTTTGGGAGAAACCTGGCAAATTACAAGTATTTAAAAAAACATTATGTATTACTGCCGTATTGTTCTCACAGGGGTCATTCTGATGAAATCTCGAGCCTTTAAATTTAGTGGACTGCCCAAGATTATTACGTGGTTTGCACGAACCAGTCTCTAGTTTCTTCACTGAATCAAACCCACCTATAAATGTTCTTCCAAGAAGCGAAGGAGCAGCATGAAGGAAACATCGTTTTGATGACCTGAACGTGAGACTGGCTGAATGTGCAGCAGTTTTTCTGCGGTGTAAAAGGCTACGTCTAGGCTGACCTGTTCTGGGGAAAGGTGGGCCTCTCCTACACGAGGCGAGTGAAGAAGGGGAGAAGCAGGAGAGAACTGCCCATGGCATGAGCATCCAAATGCAAAACAAAGCAGAAGGTTCATTTTAAGGATACCACTCCAGCAGCAATGTCTGATAATGATGGGAATTTTTTATCCTTAAAAATGTATATCAAATATGTAAGGATAATAGCCTGGTGCCTCCTTGGAAAGAAAGACTGGAAGGGGTGATTGAAAGCTCCTTATGAGCCACTGGAAAAAGCACAGCGTGAAATGCTCATTGAGGGTTGTAGAAGAGGTTGTTGAAGTTCAAGGGAGAGGAGGAGCGTTTGTTCTGAGTCCTGGATAATCTACATGAGGCTTGTGAAGGCTGTACATATCCATGGGGAGCACAGGAGGACAGGTAAAGCTCTCTGTGTAATGGTCCGATGGAGTAAGTTGAAGGGAAGATGCTAGATGAGATCTGAGAAGGAGAGAGGTGGCTTGGGCGAGGCCTAGCAAGTATCTAGAGAATTGGAGGAGTAGGTATCTAGTACTAAAATAATCACATGAAGAGCCTGATGGCAGTTTTTCCTTTTGTATAACTTCACAAAGCTTTTCCAGGAAGGTTATCTACAGCAGAATGACAGTTCCTGTTTCAGCCCATGCTTAAATTAATAGTAGCCTGTTGACACAAATTAATTACATTTTAAACCATTATTAACATCCGCTACAGAGAAACATCTCTTTGTGTTCAAGTTGCCTTAAATTACTGCTGCTAGACAACTGATTGGTTGGTAGAGGTGGGCTCCTTCGTGAAGACTAGTTAGGGGTTTGATATACTTTAAAATGTGAAAATATGCGTGCTGGTAATGTTGTTGTTGCCCTTGGGTTTTCTTGCATGCATAGCATTAACATACAGTGGGTGTTTTGATTGCTCTGTTTTAGCAGTCGATCATTTTTGCCATGACCTGCTGGGACACTACTTTCTGCACAAATTTCCACCACTGCATTACCTTTTAAAAAGAGTTTGTTACCAGCATGTGATAAATAAGATAAGGAAGAACCTGCCAGGTTTTAGTACCTTCTCTCATTTTCTGCTCAGAGGTGACTGATATACTTTTCTTTCCTTACTTTTCCCCTTTTCTCCACTGTCCCTCGGTAAATTACTGTAATCCAATTTTGGGCTTTACTGAATCGTAGCCTTTTAAGGAACTAGGTAAGCCAGATGTTGAGAGGTTGCACTGCAAAGCTTATTAAATATCTGGGGAAAGGAGGTCGCTGAGTTTCAGTGAATAATGTTTTTGTTTAACAGAGTAAAATTGCATGGAAAATCTTTCAGTAAAATGGCAGAAGGGAAGGCATAGTTCGTGTGTAAAGAGTCTTTTTGGAGTTCTTCCTCACCTGTTTTGATTTTAGTGTAAAATGGGATTCTTCAGTGCTCGTGAAACATCTCAAACTTGTCTGCTCTCTGGAGTATAACGGCTCTAACAAATGAGACTCATGAATTTCATTGCTGATGCAGTGTGTTCTTCACCCCTGGGTTTTAATATCTGCCATCTGTCGCTATGTTTTGCTCTGATTTCTCTTAAAAAAGAAAAAGGCACTAACCGAAAGGATCAGTAGCTTTTATTGTTATTAATCACATATATTAAGTCAAAAACAGTAGAGGAGATGCCCTGTTGTTTACCTGCAGGCAGCCTGACACTGAGCATCTTGCAGCAAGACAGTAGTCAGGTGAGAGACTGAATATAGGACCTGTTTGCTCTGTAAGTTTTGGCATAAAATCCAATGTAAAGGCTACAGATTTTATTATTGTTGGCCAGACACACTCTGTCAGCAGGAGTGTAGTGCCAATGGGAGCAACGTATGGAGTCAACTCAACTCTTTAACAGCAACAAGCGATGTGGCATGTCTAATCTCACATTTTCTTCATGCATACAATGGTCTTCTAATATTCTGGCATGTTAAATAGAGTGAGGAGAGGATTTTTTTTTTTCTCTGTTGCAAACTCCGGCCAATGTAACCATGTAATTCCCCTCTACGGCCGTTTCCCAGGCAACTGGCACATGGCTACAGCAATAAACAGCAAAATACCTGCACCCTGTCCCTCCTTGAGACGCTACAAATATAAAATAAGACACGAATGGATGTGAGAAATCCTATAACATAAATAGTTTATTAAGCAGATGGGCTCCTCTGACTCATCCGGTGGGGAGGAGTTGCAGTGCTTGTGCCGCCGATGCCCCTTTGCGGTTCGTTCAAGGGGCAGGGTGTCAGCCGTGCGAGTGAGGGTGCACTGAGCTCTGTCATCATGGGCATGTTTGTGTGTCGTGGAGATCTTGAGGAAAGAGCGTGTGTGTATGTTCATATATATTTAAGTTAAAGAAAAAACAGTCTCAGAGACTGTAGAAGCTGGAGGTACAGCAGATGGCAGTTGCTTTTTTGGGTCTTGATTTCCTGGTTCTTGCAAAATGGCTAATAGGAACCCTTGTCAGCAGTTTATGGTGAGGGCATTTTCATGTAGGAGTGTTGTTGCCATGCCCACAACTTGGAAGGGGACATTTCTCCTTAACCTCCTTCCTCTGGCACCCATCAGCAAGGCGGCTGCATGAGTTTGGGACATCAAGTATAGACCCCACAGTGGCATCTCTAGTCTGGTCCATCGGTATCTCTTTACCTTATACTTACAGGTAAGAAAGAGCCAGCTCGTGTTTTCATGTTCACTTTTGGCTTTTTACTTTTAGCAGTGGGTGTTGGAAATAACTCCCTTGTTTTGAAGGTAACATTTCTTCCATGAGCAAATTAAGCCTCATCTCACGGGCTCTTTATCTTTGTCAGAGGGCAAGGTCCTGTCTTGACGACCTGCCCGGTAAGGCTGATGAATCATTCCAGTTCGAGCAGCATCCAAGGGATGTTCGTGCATGTCTGCCGAAACCCTCCACTTCTGCCGCAGTGAATATAACAGTCATTTATCCACCGCCACTGACAGCCGGAAACCTGTGTGCCCCCTACTCCTGCGTGGTTTTCGCAGGCCACAGTGCAGCTAATGAAGTGACAAGGAAGGAGGACAGCGTGGCGGTAGCAGAAAACCTACTGCGGGCCAGCTTGATTACAGCACGGGGAATTTGTATGTGCCAGACCTGCGAGTGGGATGGAGATGAGAAACAGTTTTGTGTTGGGGAGGAGACACCGCCGGCAGAAGGGCTGAGGTGATGGGCACCTGGTAAAGGCCAGCTTTTCAGGACTGTTGGCTTCTCTCGTTGCCAACTTTTCTGTTTCCCTGGAGAAAAGGATGGCTCAGATCCACGTGAGAGGAGAAGTAGTCTAGAAGAGGTCCCAGAGGAGGTGGGTCGTGTTGAGGGGCTTCTACCAAGAACAGCTTTTATCTGGATTTTCTCCGAGACTTCTCAGGTTTTCTGAGAGACCCAACAAAATCTGCTGAGGATAATGCTTACCCAAAGCATTAATGAAGGCAATCAGTGACACTTTGGGCTTTGTAACTGCTACTTTTTGTGTGCCTGAGCTTTCTGCTTGGCAGCAGGGGGCGGATTGCCTTTAAACAGGTGATCAATCAACTTAAGTAGCCTCCTTGACAGTACCTTCATCATTTTTTGTCAGTCAAATCATATCCTGTTATTAAAAAGAAGAGTAGCGCGTGGTTTTGGAAAATCTTTACTCTTATCTGAGAATTTTTCGTACATTTTCAGCTTTAAACAGCAAATAATAATGCTTTCAATGGTTTGTTGGTTGACGGTGGTCTAATACCTGTATTAGCATCTCTGATACTTATCAGCCTGCTCTCCTACGTTCATGAAAGTGTATTCTCTTTCCATTAGTTTTCTCCAAATTTCCTATTAGCCCACTTGAGAGGGTCATAGAGTGCTTGCCTATATCTACGTGCTCACGAGTTTGTCAGTGTGGGTGGGAACGTGGAGGATGGAGACTCCTGCCTCTGAGGTGCTGTCTGCCATGAAGAGGGCAGGGATAAATGCAGAGGAATGACTGTGGACATACGAGCTGGTTTCCTTCAGACTGTCTCCTGTTGAGAGCAAAAGAATTTGTTTTATTTTCAGAGAAGGGTGCAGGTTGGAGGGTGAGACTCAGTTGTGACTTTTTTCCTCTTTCCAGATCAGGCTGTGGAGTACTGTGTACGTACCTGTTTGCTGTAGGTAGTCATGTAAAACTTCTGAGGCAGTCACTCTCCCCAAGTGTGAGTGTCTGCGTTAAGTCAGATCTGTAGCTGTGTGTTTCTCCTCCCCAGCAGGGACGATGCCATTTCAGAGTGGGGGTTGACCCCGTGCGCTTCAGCTGTGGTCTCTCCAAGTGCAGGAGGACCGTGAAGCCCTTTGGCAGTGGGAGGAGGCTGTGTTTGCATCTTCCCTGGCAAACCAGAGGCTGGAAACATGGTGGGGGATTAGTCATGTAGGGACACCCTCCTGTAGCGATTTGCCATTCAGTTCAGCCTCACCTATTGGCAAATTAGCCTTAGTGCAAGTTGAAGCAGCAGGTATGGGATTTGGGGGACACCTTCAGGATGAGAAATGATGGAGGAACTCAAGAATCAAAATTAAAACAGTCTTCCGGTGGAGCAAGGAGAGGAATGCATTTGTTTTGTTTGCTTGGTTAAGTTTTTCATTACCAATTTCATTTTAAGGATTTGTTGGCACGTTCCTCGATCTGCCCTGGCCTTCGGATTCAGTTGCACCAACCTTGGAGTGGCTCTCTCCATCCTTCCCTGCACTATGTGGCAGGCAGCGGGACAGGCTTTCCTTTGGAAAGCTGAAGTCAGTGACCCACCAAGCCCTGTGCCTACCTCTTTGCGTACATCCTTGAAAAACTTGGCTTGGCTTCATGGCATGTTTATTTTCATGAAGCCGAAGGGTAGCTATTGTGTTTTAAGAATGTTTTTTATAAATGCAGAGGACCCCGGTGCCAGCTGAATAACTGGAACATCAGATTCTAGGTAAATTATTTCTGCTTCCTAAGTCTTCACTGTGGCCATTTGGCAGGCAATTAACCTTACAACAGAATATGTGAGATAACGGGCATAGTGGGTGAGAACTGAAAATTGTAAAGATCTTGAAATTGTTTTTCAAATCAAGTCGGCTGTGCCTTCCCTGTTACCCTCCCCTGCAATGGGTCCTCAGCCATTGTCATACAGCACTCTGTAACGGGGATGCTTCACACGCCTCCCCCTGCCCCCCACAAAAACAAAGGCTTTGGGATGTGTGTCTCCCCCTTTTAAGCCCCACACATTCAGGCGAAGAGGATCCTGTGGTGTCAAAGGATGTAATGTGCCAGCTGTCACGGCTCGGCTGAAGAGACCTCCTTGCTGCAAGCAACACCGGGGATTTTGGATTTCTTCCCATTTCAGAGTGTGAAATGGTTGGGTTGAAACAGTGGGTAATTTCTCACATACTTGCCTACTGTTATTACGTGCTGCAGAATACTTTCGCAGCAATTAGCTCCATTATCATTGGTAGAGATGAGTCACTCATGTAAAACACTGCTAGGAAAGAACATGGGCTTTATATGCTGTGTGCTGTACCAGGGATCCCCGGGGGTCAGGACAGGAATCGGATAGTACCATGTAGATCTGACCTATTCATTTTTGTCCACTCCTTCCAAGTTTTGAGTCCTCTTTGCTCTATAGCATCCTTGTGAAGGAATGGTATTAGCAGGGAGGGATTTGTGCACACCACATGCCCATAGCATCTTCAGTTGTGGCTGCTTTGATCATATATTGTGGTGAGGTGTTGTGTTATTTTGTGTTGTTGTTTTTAAGTTGAGGAGTTGACAAGGTAGGCAGATCTGGGACTGGAAAGCCTCTGTCTTGTTCTTGCATCCAGTCAAAAATGGAGAGGCAACTTAACCTTAGGGATTTGGGTTTGAACCTGAATGCTTTCGTTCTGAGCCTTGCAAAAATCAAAGGTTTCGGATGAGGGAGTCTGGTTCAAGCCCAATTTAAGTTCAAAGCAATGAGTAGGAGCTGTGCATACTATAAATATATATGGGATGAATATAGGATGCATGCATTTAATGAGGGGTGCTTTAACAACTTACTCCATATGTCCTAAAGGGATGTCACCTATTTCTTGGTAACCTTTCTTTGCCTCAGTTTTAAGTCTTATCGAGTGCAACACTTGTAGGACATACAATACTAAATGAAAGTGTTGTTGTACCAAACTGGGTGCTTAGATATTAAAAGTGCAAATGGCTTATTGATGTGGTGACTTGAGAGCCCTTGTCAAAACGGCAAGAAACTTTCTAACATGGTGATGGGTGAAAATTGGGATATGGAAGACAAGATGGTCAATAAATGGCATTTTTGTTGCTCTTGCTGCTTTTTCTCTAGTTTAACCTGTCTGCCACTCCTGGCCCGTGGCCCTGCATCACTCTGTGACCATTAAAAGCCGGCGTTAGGTCTAGCTGCAGAGTACTTGTGTTATGCTGGAGTGCTCTGCGTTCCCTTTCATTAGGGGTCCTTGCAGGACAGAGTTTAAGTCTTCAGGTCTTGCTGATCTAAATGTCCCATTTTCCCAGAGAGGTGTTAAACAGATGATGAGTAAGTCACGACAGCACTAATGGAAGAGCTGTGCGCTGAAATGAATGGGTTTTCCCAGCTACCTCAGAGGTTCAAAAGTGGTTGGCGCTGGGTTAATAAACCGATGAGGCCCAAGACACACGAGAAGCTGCCTCTCTACTGCTAGGCTTAAGTTTGGATGAGACTTTGCTGAAGCTGGCAGTGGTAACACCAGATGGCATGGGTTGGGGGTCGTCTGCAGTGAGATACCTGCAGGATCTGTGGTGTCCAAACCAGATTTGTCGGGAGTCAGGGCTGAGGGAATTTTGCTGGGGTCTGGATCAAAATGCAAGGTGTGAGATACTAAACTAGAGCTGGGAACTGTGAAAGGCAGCAAAGAAAATGGGTGATCTGAGGATAAAAATGGAAAAACACCGAGCCCACACCAGGAAAACATGTCAAGAACTTTCGGTTAAAATTGTGGCAGAAAGGGCTCTTAGAAACACGAGGGAAGCAACCTCATAGTGCAAGGGAAGAGGCATCGCTCCCATGCCGTCCTGCCTGTATCCCTGCAAACTGGTTTATTCTTTGTGAGCAAGGCCAGTAATCAAAAGAAGACTTGATTATTCATTACCGATATTTGAATGATGTGCAGAAATGCAGTGATTCCAAAGACACACTGACAACTGGAAGAGGACTTTCAGAATGGAAGCGAGACTTCCAGCTGAACAGACAGCAACACTAGCCAGGAACCTGAATCATAAGTAGGGGGCTAATTTTCACATGGCGCTTTGCATTTTCATGACATACTGCCCCAATGCACACATTTCAGGAAGGGAGCTAGCATCAGCTTTTTGTAAACTGCTTGGCGTGGCTGCTGGAAAGGGGATGGGGTTTTCCGTTTTCACTTGTGGAGCCATGTAGCAGTGGTACATGGTGTAATAGCAGTTTTCACTGGACCAGAGATGGTAAAATTCAGTTTTGAAGTGAAGAGTTTATTTTCTGACTCCATTTCCCTAGGTTCTAGTGGAGAAAACCTAATTTTATTTTTGTCTTCTGAAATTGTAGTCTCTCTTTAGTCCACGACCTTGTTCTCTGTGTGAAGCCCACCTGTTTTTCGTGTAAGGCTAGTCTTTCTAACGTGGCTTGCTCAATATCAGAAGGTCATTAAAACATACTGAACATCACTTAAACAATTTTGTTTGATGAAGTCAGGTTAAAATGTTTGATATATCACCAGCCTTAGTTGTGTAGGGGAAAAAAATAAGCTGAAAGACGTCACTCCTCTCAGCTTTGGCTGACTCTGTTGGTTTAAGACGTGTGGTTATAAGGACGTTCGGGTCATAAGTATTGCTGTGTAGTGGGAACATCTGAAAAAGCCAGTGTTTGCTCTTCAGTAATAAAAAGTCAGTGAGGAATTACACCAGTCAGAGAGAGAATGAGTGATTTTCAGGTAATTTGAAGACTTCTTTAATTTTCTTTTCCCTTTACTTGACGACGTGTTTTGAAGTTGGAGTTCCATTCCAGACTTCACTGACACAGCTTTTATGTGAAGTGTCAGGCAGCTGCTGTGCCCTCTAAAACACAGGAGTGATGTGGTGGTGGGCTAATTTACCACTACCATAAAAATAGGTGCTTTTGGCTTAATTGTGCCTACCTGTTGCTTTCTAAGGCATGCATCTCCAAAGGCAGTGCGCTGTTAGCACTGGTTTTAAGGTCAACGTAGCAGATGATTGGTACTTATAAGTCTTGGATGATGAGTATGTTAAATCTAACAACCCATCAAAGCACGGTCTTGCCACTGGAACAGTTTGTTACAGTGTTGTAAAGCACAGAGCGGTTGTATTGTGGAATTCCCTTTTAGCCTTGTTTGAAGTTGGTGTCTTCAGGTCTGCCGAAGTGCACAAGTGAGAGATTGTATGAAGACAGAAGGAGCAGTGTGAGGTCAGAGGATGTGCCTGCAAAAACCCAACGAGCTTCTGGGAACAGGGTGCAGCTTCCCAGCGCAGAGAAGTTCATGCCATCTCTAGCAGGGAGCCACTGCAGCTTGCACACCACATTTCAGATGTCATCTTTTGGGGCGTTTTTATCAGGTACAAATCTTCTGCTTAGGTTGCTTTGATTTTACTTTGAGAATTCCTTCATTATGTTTTTCTCTTTGAGTGTTTTGGGAAGGCATCGGTCATCACCACCACCAGCAGGAAGAATGTATTTTGAAGATGAAGAAAACAAATCAAGGAATTGCTAATGATATGCTAATTTTTAGATAATAAAAGCTGCTTTATCCTGTTTGATCAACACGTCAATATATCCATCAAGTGAAATCCATTTGAAAGTTTAGCATTTTTATTTTTTGCTTCTCTTCAAAGAGTAAGGAAAGGAGG
This sequence comes from Eurypyga helias, assembly GCF_000690775.1. Classification (NCBI taxonomy): domain Eukaryota; kingdom Metazoa; phylum Chordata; class Aves; order Eurypygiformes; family Eurypygidae; genus Eurypyga; species Eurypyga helias. The sequence continues at coordinate 62,539 of NW_010248519.1, forward strand.
GGTTGCTCTGAATTGAACCCTTGCTGTGTATCACGTGGCTCCAAGTTGGCTTTATTTCTCATTTTTATAAAAAAATATGCCTGATTAAAAAATAGAATTGTACAATGCAAACAGTGCAAAAGCTTATGCTTGAGAAATACATTAAAAAAGACATTCGTAGAAATAAACCCCTTTGTTACCTTTTCAGCATCAGGGTTAGCTTCTGCCTCTTAATTTAAGCTGGGCTTTCCCTCTTTCATGTAATCTAGTCTAGGGGGAGGAGAGTGGCACTGACCAAAAATGATTCCTTCCTATTGTGGGTTCCTTCAGTCTGCAGTTACCTGCTCTGCCTGACTCCAGGGAAGAAGACCTTGGTCCGTGTGACGGCTTTTTCTGACAGCAAGACCAGGCAAGGCAGCGGTGCCCGCATTTTTTTTCCCCCCTCTTCCCCTCTTCCAGGTCCGTTGGTTAGCATTTGCTTCTGTACTTTTGTACGCGCAGCCTTGGCTTCAGCCGGCGCGTCCCCTCCGAGTGCCGTGAGAACGGCGCGCTGGGACGTGGCGCGGCGCCTCAGGAGACGCAGGGCTCCTTCCTGCTGCGTTCAGAGCCCATCTTACATGTTGAGTTTTGTCCGAATACCGAGAAAGTTGCTGACGTTGAGACCGAGCTATTGAATGTGACTGACAGCCCCTCCATCCCCCCAACAGAGCGGTGAGTTTTCCAGACGCCCACCTCCGGGCTCCGGCTGCCCTTCCCTTTGTGAGCACCAGCAAACACGAGTTTCTTGACACTCAGTCCCTCTGGCCGTGGCAGGCCCGCGCGCAGCAGACCTGGAGCTGGGCTGCCTACGCTCACGGCTTTCAGCTCCTTCTGATTTGCAGATGCCGAGGTGTTTTGTACTGGAGGTGCAGACCTTTTATTCTGACCTTAGCCTGCCAGCCTTGCTTCTCTTGGTCGTCTTCTGGCGCGTGGCTCCTCGAGGAGCCGTGGACCGCGGAGCTACAAAATTACATTCGTTTCTGTACTGCCCTGCTGCCAGAGTAAACTTTTACCTGTCCCTTTATTTATGGCACCTGCCTCATACACTCAGCTTTCCCTCTTTACAGGTCTCATAAATCTCTGGAAGTACAGTCATCCATTTTAACCTCAGAGGACATATTCCCTCTCTTTACTTACTTCATTTACTCCCCATCCCCAAAAGGGAGATAGGACATCCTATGTCTTCGTTTCCATCCTTTCCCATCCGCTTCCACAGGGTCCTTCACTATAGCCGTTAAATCTGGGTGGTCGTGTTGAGACCACTGAAAAACTGTTTCAGCAAGAAAAGCTTTTGCTACTGATGATCCCACCATTTTCTCTGCCAGCTGGAGCAGAATCCCACTGACTTCCCAGCCCTGCAGATCCACAAATGAGGAGCGGGAAATACCAACCTTGGACATATTTCCCAGACTTCTTACATGGTAAATCCTCCCTTTCCCATATCGTGCTTTTAGTGCCTGTCCAGCTTGCAGGAACGGCAGTCTTCAGCAGCAGTTGCTGTGCTCCACCAGCTCCTGTCTGCTGAAACCATCAAAAGAATAAGGAGCTGCAGTTTAAAATACCTCCTCTAAAAAGAAGGAAAACTATTGGGTCTGTTCAAGAGGAGTGGAAGAAGAGACTTCTCAGGCTTTCAATCTGCAATTGCTGTGTGCTGGGAGAGGGATATGCTTGGACCAACTGAATTAGAAATTTTTATCAAATAACTTCAGCTTACTAATACGTTTCTTGAATGCACTGAAGAGTGACAAATAACCTTATAAAAAGAGAAGCCAGCTAGGTTTCCTTGACAGATACTGCCTCTTCTTTTTGTGGGGCTGTTTGTCACCTGCCAGAAGAAGGAATGTCAGGTCTTGATTTGTGGGTGCATCCCTACCTGAATTCCCACCGGTTTCATTACCGCAGAAAAGCAAGAGAATGGGGAGGCGTGTGAAAATGTTGCATGGTGCAGTGATCCTCTAACTTAGCAAGCCTGAGGCAGTCACAGTGCTTACAAATTTCTGCAGGAAGATGAAAGATGTTTTCTTTAATTAGTGCTCATGCCCAGAGTCCTGGTTTTGGGTCTGAGAAACAACAGCGTGGAAATTTTCTGCCAGTCTCTTAGCTGTACGCTGTGCAAATTGATGTTAAAATCCAGCAAACAGTCCGTGCCCAGTACGGTTTAGTCATTTGAAGACAAACACAAAATGGTAAACTGAATGGCTCCGGGTGGAGAAAACCATAAGCGTGGCTTTGCTGGGATCCTACGTATCTGCTAAAATACTGGTCCCTGGCGTGTCTGTTACTGCAATCTGGTGTGTAGCATGTGGCTGCCATGCCAGGGTCATTTTCTCTTCAGAATGCCACCTTGCTTTATTTTGTCGTGTTGCACTTTTATGAAAGGACCAGTGAGAACTCCCCGTGAAACCAAAGCAGTCACGAGGCTGATCCTGGTGGTGTGACTGGGAGAGCAGGATTGAGAGACCTCTGATCACTTCTCCCATGCACTGTGTTTCATCAGGAACAAGCTTTGCTTTGCCCACGGTCAGTGTGGCTTCTCCAGAGGGCTGGAAGGTTAGTCATAAAGGATGAGGTGCTTAGGAGGATTTTGGAGCTCTCTTTTTCTAACGGGATTAGAAGCAACGGAGAGTGGCTCAGTAGGGATTTCCTCTGGTAGCACAGGTACCAAAACAAGGACCACGTTATTCCAATATCTTGAGAACGTGCCTGTCAGTCATATGCCAAGCAGGATGCCAGGGTTTTGTTCATATCTGTTCTTCTTTTTACGTGTTGTGCTGGTGGAGGAGGTGACTTTTGAAGCACCTCAGAAGTGGGATTACAATTGCTGCTGTAGTGGGAGTCATCGGTGAAGACAAGGACCCTGTGAAAAGAGGGAGAGAAAGAAGTGAGGCTTAAATTCAAAGCGGGTTTAAAACAGATATCCTTCTGTTCTGTTTCTGACAAATACCCATCACCATTTTATTTAGGAGAAACAAGGTAAGGACGGTTTGCCTAGGCAAGGAATATTGATAAACTGGTCAGTGCAAGAGAGTACATATGGCATTTCTTACTTTGCAAGTATGCAGTTTGTAAGTGAGCTTTTTAAACATCGCAAGTTTTTCTGTCTGAGCCACTTCAGGAGGTTTGGCCAAGGTTTAGGTCTGCTGCTGTGGTCGTTTCCTTCCTGCTTTTGGTAGGAGATCTGGGTGAGCAGTCTCACAGTATTTAATACTCAGTTTTTAAAACTGCAGTTACATCCGTGCATTACAGAGGTCAGTTGGTCTTGTCCTGCAGGAAAATTAACTGGGGAGGTGATATGTGTAAAATATTGTTAATACATGGTCTACACTACAGAATTAAGCATAAATATCAATAAGGTAGGCTTTCTTGTAATCATATTTTGTAAGAAACCTAGGCAAAATAGCCATATTTAGTAAGGAAACCAGGTGTGGAGCTCTGCAGTGCTATCGATTGCACCGTTCTGCGCTCAAAAGTGGCACCCAAAACCTGCCTCTGCTGGAGATGTGTGCAGGAATTCTGATATTACAGTAGATGCCATACCACTTCAGGCAGCAAAATAAATAACCAGCTATTAATGTCAGTTCTTCTTTAATGTATATTTTTGTTAACATATGCTCTGAACCCAAAATATTTACCTAACTGGCAGTTTCTCCAAATTGGTCTTTGGAAAATACTCCAAATGAGACAACAACAAAAATGAAAAATATCTTTTAGCTTCAGTGTTGACTAAAATACATTTGATTGGCAAGCAGAAGTAGTATTTGCAAGGGGGAAACATCCCAATTTGTAAAGTTTATTGCTTTTCGCCAGCTTAAGTTCTCATTTGGTAAAGCATGCAGTTTTATTTAAGTAACAACACAAACTTCTTGGGAGGATAATCTCTCTTAACTTTCAGACACACTTTAAATTAGTCTCCGTAAGTGACAGGAGATCTGTTGCCTTGTCCTGCCTGACACTGCTGTATACCCAGGGTAATTCAGTGTGCATGTACCCAGGGCAGCAGTAGCTTGGGCTCTTAACCAGCTCATCCCCTTAATATTCCTCTCTGTGGCTTGGTTTACTGCACTGAAAAGCATCGTGAGACTGGTACCCAAAAGAGCCGGCGGTGTACATGGAGTATTACAGCGTTAGTGAAACCTCTAATTGGAGTAAGCTGCAAATTGGAGAGATAAATTGGGCTAACTCTGGGTCCTCATCTGTCTGCAAAGTGAGGGCTTGCTCGGTTCAGTAATTACTCTGTTTCACATTGGCATACCCAACAGGAATTATGTCAGTGGAAAAGTATAGTAAAATAACTAAAACATGATGGCTTAGAATTCTTGTTTCATATATAAAGGTGCAAACCTGACCCCCGCTAGTTATGGTCTGCATGAACACTACTTCTTCATTTTGCTTCTGTGAAGGATGTAGCCATGCAGCTTCAGCTGTGCTTTGAAGAATCTGCACTGGCAAACTGGAGAAGATGGACTATTAATTGCGGTTGCTTAATCTGGCATTTAGATGTTGAGTGATGACATGATTTGCCTTTTTAATTTTTTTTTTTTTTTTCTGCTAGCAAGAGCAATTACACAGAATTAGCGATTGGTCACAATGTAACTACCTGGTTCTTTCGATAAATCAAAGCTGCAAAACATTGACACTCATCATCATCGGCTGAAATGGGTAGAGCTCACCGTATTTGGAAGTTGTTTTGTGTGAAGGAACTGGTTTTGTCTCGTATTGCTCCATATGTTTCCACGGGTTTTCTTTCTAGGCCTAACTTCTGCCTTTCAGACTCATGTAAAGAAAACAATTGTATAAAATGTTCATCGTGGTGTGAATTTGTCAGAGCTGAAAGCTGTAGCAGGTATTTTGGAAATGCCATTCTCATCCTGATGCATTGTCTCCCCTATTTCTGTTTTGTACAGTCATAGGGGTTTCAAATCTGTTGTGGACACACAATATCCATCTTTGTGTTTCAGCAGTAAGAGTTACAAATCCATAAAACTGTCTCTTTCTTTCTAAAGCAGAGGAAAAGCTGTGCAGCTGTAACACTTTGTAGCCTTGCAGCTGTTGATGCCTATTCTTCTTGGAAATTAAGACCTGACACTTGCCATTGGCAGCTACATATGAGCAACAGTGGAAGGAAAAGGGAGAAAAGAACTCAGACATAATCGTAGCACCGTGTCAGCAGTGAAGCATTGTCCCTGGGCAGGGTTCAAAGGTGTGGGCCTTTCCAATACCTTAATGCTACAGTAAACGTAGCTGCCATATCGATGAATCGTGGTGCACGTCGTGAAGGGACCTGGACAGGCTGGAGAGGGGGGACCGTGCCAACCTCATGGAGTTCAACAAGGCCAAGTGCAAGGTCTTGCACATGGCTCAGGGCAGTCCCAAGCACGAGGACAGGCTGGGTGGAGAATGGATAGAGAGCAGCCCTGAGGAGAAGGACTTGGAGTACTGGGGGATGAAAAGCCGGACATGAGCCAGCCATGTGCGCTGGCAGCCCAGAAAGCCAACCGTATCCTGGGCTGGATCCAGAGCAGCGTGGCCAGCAGGTCGAGGGAGGGGATTCTGCCCCTGTACTCTGCTCTGGGGAGACCCCACCTGAAGTGCTGCGTCCAATTCTGGGACCCCCAACATAAAAAAAATGGACCTGTTAGAACGAGTCCAGAGGAGGCCACAAAGATGCTCCGAGGGCTGGAGCCCCTCTGCTATGGGGACAGGCTGGGAGAGTTGGGCTTGTTCAGCCTGGAGAAGAGAAGGCTCCGGGGAGACCTTATAGCACCTTCCAGTGCCTGAAGGGGCTACAAGGAACATGGAGGGGGTCTTTTTATAAGGGCAAGTAGTGATAGGAGAAGGAGCAATGGCTGAAATTGAAGGTGGGGAGGTTTAGATTAGACATCAAGAAGAAGTTCTTCCTGGAGAGGGTGGTGAGGCACTGGGACAGGTTGCCCAGAGAAAGAAGCTGTGGATGCCCCATCCCTGGAAGTGTTCAAGGCCA
>NW_010248519.1:68602-101890 GCF_000690775.1 Eurypyga helias
GGCAGGGGGGTTGGAACTGGATGGTCTTTAAGGTCCCTTCCAACCCAAACCATTCTGTGATTCCATGATTCATTCTGTGGTTCCCAGTTCTGCCGGTGTCTGCCACAGTGGTGACATGGCCTCCTTCAGTGTGTGATCTGCTTTCAAAAGTGTTACTGTGGTGAAGTATGAAGGTCCAAAAGGATAAGGTTTCACAAGGCTCAGCTGTCATCTGGAAGGATTAGGTGCTGCCTGAGCTCCAGAAAGCAGCTCCTCCGGATCCTCGTGTGGCAGTCGGTGCTGTGTCACGCAGGGCCACTGTCCCCAGCCCTTCTCCTGACAGCTCAGCCCATCCGGCCTCTGCTGCCTCGTTGGGCGCCGGCAGCTCAGCAGCCCGTCTGTTAGAAATGCTCTTAGACAGCAGAATGTTTGCAAAGAGATCATCTGCAGCCTGACCTTTTTCTGGCTTTCCCCGAATAAGGAAATGCAAAGCCTGTAGGTAGTCCTTTCTTAAGAAGAGCTTTTAACCAGAAAAATCCCCGAACTATGCACAAATCTAACAATTACGCTTCGATTTTCGTGCCACCGCTAACAACTGGCTAAAAGCAGCATTTTCCTCTGGTCGTGTTGCAGGTCTGTAGCATGGTGTTAGCACAGGGGATCAATTATTTCATAAGTGTCAGCTAAGTCATGTCAAATTAGAGTGTGTGCCCTAACAGCTGTATTATATCCATGCTAATAAGGGGCTCCCTCAGAGCAGGCTCTTAGGAAGTGCTGCATTAACCTGCTGCTTTACAGGTGATGTATAGTAGTCCATGAAAGCGGATACCTACACAGCCGCATGCTCTTTTCTGGTTGCCTTAATTCTTCTCTCGCTCAGATTATTTCTAGGAGTTGGGAATGGATCTTAGGATAACCAAGGAAATAGAGAGCTTGTCTTCAGATGGGATTATAGGAGTTGGGCGCTATTAGCCTTGAAAGATAAGAGCTGATGTGATTAAACCCATCATGTTAAGGGTAAGATGCAATAAAATCTAAGCAAGTAGAAGGGTGATACTGGCTCAGAATCACCACCAGTTTGAAGTGGATACTCAAACTGATGTCTCATTACCAGAGCGCGGTGGCTCAAAAGGAGTTGCTGATAAAATGCAGAAGAAAAAGAAAATCAGTCTCAGGATGGTACTTGGTCAGTGCATAGGGAGGATGAGATTGAAGGTGATAGCAGGGTGGGAACTCCGTGCACCCGAGTGACTCTGGCCCAGGCCTGGGCTAGAGCACATCACGGCTGGCCCTGAGGCCGTAGGGCTGATCCAGGGCTCCAAAGTGCGTGCTGCTGGGGCTGTATTCTTCCCAGACTTTGTCTTCACTAGAAAGCTGGCATAGCCATTCCTTGTGACAGGGCAGAGCTGATCCAGGAGAGGGGAACTGGCCTCAGTTTTTGCTGTTGTGTGTTCTAAGCATGCTGTTGGCGAGTCATATGGAGGTGATTTGAAGTATAACATTACTGTGGGATGAGCCAAGGGGTTTGCTCACCATATTGCACTGCAGGAGAAATGACAGCCGTGTAATGTGCTGGGCTATCCTGGGTTGCCTTGTATGCTTTCCAGCAAGGAAACTCCTTGTACTTTCCGGATGGTGTAATAGCAGTGTCTGATTTGTAATGGTTCCCATTAAACCGTGGTTGGCTGGTTGTACTTGTGTATTCTGAGTTTGTGTGAGTATAAGACTGTGTTTTACCTTCTCAATTGCCTGTGAAAAGTAAACACTAAGTCCTTGTGTTCAATTAAATGAGCATAGCAAACTGTTAAAAGAACACTATTAAAGTTGTAAAGTCAAACATATGATGAATATTAGTGGCTCTTAGTTCTGGGTATCCTCACCTTCAGTGCAAATGTCCTCTACCATTGCTGGCTCAGCCTCATGCCAAGTTCCATGATCGCTGTGTCCGTGTTTGACCCAAAAGGTTCAGCTTTCAGGTTGGGATATGGGTTAGGATACAAGTCTCATGGCTTGCTGCCAGGTTAGGATGCAAGTCTCATGGCTTGCTGCCAGGACAGTCCCCACCACAACGCCAGACAGGATGGGGGAGACATGGCCTGAGATAGATCTGACCAGTCTACCCAAGTCCCAAACCCATCACAAATTTCCCACTGATATCTGCCTGCTCAGTCCCAGTCCACTGGGGCTTGTTGCCTGTACCTGCAGCTTTCCATGCTTTCCCATGGCAGGAAGGAGAAGCCCCTTCTGCAGGGCTGAATAGTGCTTAACATCTACCTGTCCCTGAGCAATCCCATCACACCTCTATTTCCTTGCAAGCCTCCTGAGTGTGGGACTTGGTTTCCAGTGGTTCCCTGGGTTCTGTGAACTGAACACTTCTGGTCCTTCCTAGGCCTTTCTTCTAGGTGTTGTCCCCAAACCTGAGATAATATGTACTTGCGGGTTGTATGTACAGTCTGTGGGTTTCATCTCTTAGATGAACTGTGGAAACCCTTTGCTAGTGAAGTGAATCAAAAATCCTATTGTAAGGAACAGGTCCACCAGTACCCCCAAGTTCTTGTCCTCAGAGCTGCTCTCCATCCATTCTCCTCCCAGCCTGTCCTTGTGCTTGGGATTGCCCCGACCCAGGTGCAGGACCTTGCACTTGGCCTTGTTGAACTCCATGAGGTTGTCAGTGGCCCACCTCTCCAGCCTGTCAAGGTCCCTTTGGATGCCATCCCTTCCCTTCAGCATGTCACCGCACCACACAGCTTGGTGTCGTCAGCAAACTTGCTGAGGGTGCACTCGATCCCACCATCCATGTCACTGACAAAGATGTTAAACAGCGCTGGTCCCAGTACCAATCTCTGAGGAACGCTGCTCGTCACCAATCTCCACTCAGACATTGAGCCACTGACCACCACTCTCTGAGTGCGACCATCCAGCCAGTTCCTTATCCTACAAGCACTGCATCCATCAAATCCATGTAGAGACAACGATGTCCTGCAGGACAGTGTCAAAGGCTTTGCACAAGTCCAGGTAGATGACATCAGTTGCCCGTCCTCTATCCACCAGGGTCGTGACCCCATCGTAGAAGCCACCATATCCATCAGGCACGATCTGCCCTTGGTGAAACCATGTTGGCTGTCAACAGTCACTTCCTTGTTTTCCATTTGCCATAGCATGGTTTCCAGGAGGATCTGCTCCATGACCTTGCCAGGCACAGAGGTGACACTGACTGACCTGTAGTTCCCTGGATCCTCCTTTTTCCCCTTTTTAAAGATGGGGGTTATGTTTACCTTTTTCCAGTCAGTGGGAACTTCACCAGACCACCACGACTTTTCAAATATGATGGAAAGAAGTTTAGCAACCTCATCCACCAGTGTTTCACTGCAAGACAACTATGCCAATAAGAAATGGGTTAAGTGAAAAGAATCATTTGTAGGTTAAACATGCGCAGTATGGTGTTCTGACAAATTAGGTGCACTGAGTATCTACTTTTAGAGAGGATATAGAGAGACAAACTGTTTGTAAATACTATGCAAATATGGCTCCTAAGTTAATTCACTACCCCGTCAGCTGTTTTGTAGCAATCCTCAGAAATTATTCTTATTAAATTACTCATAATTGATTTTTAATGTAAGGAAATCATCAGCTCTCACTTGCTGAATAATTTAAGTCATAAATTAGGAGTATAGTCATGATACAGATCTTGATTCTGTAACCCATACATGTCCATGGAGTTACATGTTCAACATCAATAAAAGGTAGAAAAATTAGTGGTATGTAATTAAATTGAGCTCCTTTAAATGCATGGATATTAAAAAAATATTGGTTGAGCAGCTCTGTGATCCAGAGCAAAGCTTTTGAGGGAAGTAAAACAAACTGTACTGCAAACCGTGCCTGCTGGTCTGAAAACAGGTGCAGGTTTTCACCATCAGTGGGGTATATCTTCTTGATCCTGATCATGAGTTCGTAGCTCTTGTTTTAATACAGTTTTAATTATCTTCTGGATTGCAGCATAGCCCATTCTCTGTAAGTGTGCATGGGGAAGATAAGAGTTGATGAAGCAAGAGCAGTAAATCTTCCATGACTTTCTTTTGCTACCAAATTGCTCAGAAAAAGAGCAAATAGGAGGAATTGTAACAAGATTTTCCGGTGTTTGGTATGCAACAGGCTTAAAATTGTAATACAAACTTACTTTTATTATTAAACCTTTTGGACAACTCCTTCCGTTGCCTGTTGCTCTTAGCTTTTGGCTTAAATGGAATTGGATATAAAGACATGTGGCAATTAATGGGTGTGATAGCAACTGATGGTGGGAACAACGGTGCTTGTGCATTGGAATCCACGGAGCTGTGCAGCAAGCGGAGGCCTTTCCTCCTCTCTGAGGAATACATATGAAGCAGGTGAATGAAGTGAAGCACATACCACATGCCTCTATTTTATAACATTCCTGTTTTCCAAATTGCAGATAAACATAATTATCCAAGTAAGGAAAATGTAAATAATACAATTTAGTTTAGGTAACTTCATTATGGTGCTTAAAGGTTTTGCCTTCATTAACATGCTGTAAGCTTGTAAAGGAAACCCTGAAATTTGGTATGTGAAGTAAGGAATAGATTTTTCATGTAAAAAGAGGGGATTTTAGCATGAAGTAACTGTAGTGGCTCCAAGTTACTTAGAGTGACACTCATTGTTGGAGTATCAGGTTTCAATTTCCGCATTTCCCGAGGCCTGCTGTACTTTGCTGTGCATCCCAGCTTTTTTCCACTTGCACCTGCCCAGTGCTTTGGGGACATCAAACACTTGAAATGCAAATTGGAGAACAACCACATCAAGTACAGAGCCTCAGATCTCCCGGGGCAGGGAAAGGATTCTTCAGCTCATAGTGAAATTTCTTCCATCACTTCTGCCTCCCCAGCTGTGCCTCTGGAGAGAAGGAAGAGGAGGTTAGAGACAGAAAGATGCATTTCTTTGTGGCACGAAAGTAACCAATAAGGAAAGGAGGATATAAAGCAATATTTCTGCTTCTTTCCCCCCTCTGAACTGCACGGATCCATTTATCATCTTAATTTGTTAATTGGACATTTGAGCAGTTGTTTGCCTCTTACTCTGTGTTAATTAGCATATCCAGCACAGTTGGCCAGGAGCAAGGTTCACTGGACACCAGCTTGGGATCTGAGCACGAGTGCACTGTAGTGCCATCTTGACAAAAGGTGCCAGGAATGAATGAATTAATTGATGGCAGTGCGGTGTCACTACTTTCTGTGATCCAGGGTTTGCTTTTGCAGCTGCGGGGTTGCATGGGCGAGAGTCCAGAATGCATCCAGCCTTGGCTCGACCGGCTGCACATACGGCAGCGGGATAAATCCATGTGTCCTCTGCATGTAGCAGCTCTTGCAGGCTGTCGTCATCCCGATGAAATGCCTTCTGGACTTCTTGGGATTCAATGAATCCTTTTCTCCCATCCGAAACTTTCCAAAATTAAACCTCTTTGTGGGAACAGGCAGAGATGAAGGAAAAGGGACACATCCTGTCCCCTGCTTCGGGGTAGAGGGGTGCAGGGAGGCAAAATCCCCCACATGTTTCTGCGGAGAGCTTCCCTCCCCTGCAGACTCCTGAAAGGCAGCCAGCAGGAGAAATCCATGAAGCCATGTGGGTGCTCCGGTCCTTCCTCCCACTGGAAGCGTGCCGTCGGGCCTGTCTGCTGCTTTCCAGAATCAGGATCCTTTCTTTTCTGCTTGGAAATGTTATTTTCTGGTTATTTTTGAGGGCTGTGCCTGCAGGGGCAACTTGAGGAAGCAATGGTATTGCTAGGTGTGACTTTGCAGCACGTGTACTTGGTGCACGCTGTTTCCGGGGCTGCTCCGTGTGGTCCCGGAGCTAGGCTGGGTGGGGAGACAGCAGCAGGGTATAGCACATTGTGTTGGAAGTTAAAAATTAATAACTGTACTGATTCGATCTTGGGCGGTGAAATTCGGAAGTGTCACTTCAATTATTAATGTTTGCTCTGGTTTTCAGTCTGAGAATAACGTTTCTGCCCCCATCGCGTCTCTATCTCCAGCCTGTTCCAGAAGTTCCTCTGATGGCAAGTGAGGCTTTTTCCACCTTTTCCTCCTCCCTGCTTTTCCTCTCCTCCTAAACTGGCATGCAAAACCAGTTGGCAAACGATGGCAAACATGTCTTTGCCTCTGAAAAATACAGCAGGCACTGAAAAAGTGCTTTTAAGGTTGTGTCCCTGTAAATTGTGAGGTGGTATTTAACATGCCAGCATGCTCGGACTGGCATTTCTGTGGGTACGATTGAGGTTTCCATGTCTCCTCCTGAGACGTGTGCTAGGTGACTCATTCATACACATTTCTTTTTTTTTTTTCTTGTTTTGAATCCTGCCATCCCAATGTATCCAAAGTAATGTTTCCTCTCGTATTAACCTGCTTCAGTATCATCCAGTGACAAAAGTGGAGAAGTGTTCTGCTGAAGATGTTAGTTTGTGATTTACAGTGTGCTGGAAAGGGTGAACCCTACTCTAGTGCCTCCTTGCTTCTAGTCTGTTTGAGAAATCCTTGTTTGCTCGTGTTTGCAGAGATTCATTGTAAACAAACAAAGATCCAGAGGTTACTCTTTCCTCCTCCTAGGCCACCTCTGGCATTTAATTAAAGACAGGTAAATATAAAACTAAGAGGCAAGCAAAGGAGAAGGTATCCTCCCTGTCTTAAATGTGTAGCCCTCAAATACATAAGGCTCTGCCTGACTTTGTAATTCCCAAAGGATTCCCAAAGAAGCCTTAACGTGCCTGATGGGTAAATGCTGTCTTCCAGAACGTCAGCTCTCCCTCCGCCAAAAGCAGGTCCAGCACCCAAGGCAAGATCCTAGGGGCCTACAAGGGTACTGGGAGAGGACTTTTTACAAGACCCTGTAGTGATAGGACAAGGGGTAATGGGTATAAATTGAAATCAGGGAGGTTTAGATTAGATATCAGGAAGAAATTCTTCACAGAGAGGGTGGGGAGGTACTGGAACAGGTTGCCCAGAGAAGCTGTGGATGCCCCATCCCTGGGAGTGTCCAAGGCCAGGCTGGATGTGGCTTTGAGCAACCTGGTCTAGTGGAAGGTGTCCCTGCCCATGGCAGGGGGGTTGGAACTGGATGGTCTTTAAGGTCCCTTCCAACCCAAACCATTCTATGATTCTATGATTCTATCCTTGGGGTGCACAGTGTTATGGGGATGGAAACGTATCCCAGACTTGTTCCTGAGCCGGATTCTTCCAGGTGGCCCTCCCCTTGCCCTCGATGCAAGCTGGGCAGATAGCTGCTGCCCCTGGATGCCTGACACGCAGCAGGGGGACAGCCCCGTGTCCCCACCCTGTGCCCCCGGTGCTCTGTGGAGACACGGTCAGGGCCGGCAGAAAAATCGCTCACAAATCTCACACTTGTTTCTGCTAAATTCACATTTTGCAGTAGTGTTGCTAAAACTAAGTGTACTTCGATATTCCCTTCTTTTAAAACACCAGGAGGAAGGCTTGAGGATTGTGGAGGGAAAAAGAGGGGTGCAAGGGGATCAGGAATGCAAGAAAATAGTTTGCCTTCTGGCTAGGCCGAGGTTTGGATCTAAATCGTCGTTGCTTCATCCCAGACCTTTGGTATGTTTATGGGATATTAGATATCTGTAGCCACAGCCATCCTTAGCTGTTCCCAGGCTTTCAGTGACGGACAGGGGAAAAGAAACCTGTCGCTTCCTACCCTTGCTGAAAGGGGCTATCAGGCAATGTCATCAGTGCTGTCCCCCCGCCGTACACCGCGGGCACTCGCATCGACAGACTGGGATCTGTGTGTTGGGAGAGCATTCTCCAGGTGACTCTTTCATCAATCCTAATCACTGAGGTGACCTACACGCTGAGGAATAACTAACCAGCCGTCAGCCTGGGCAATACTGCAGCTTCTCCAGCAGGAGGTAGGCAGCCGGCATCCTTCTAAGAGGTGTTTCAGGCTCAAGTGGTTGGTGAACCTTCAGGTAGTTCCCGGCACAGTTAGGTTCCTTAGAAAGTGGCAGTCTTGTGTGTGGGATTAAATAGCTTATTTAAAAGGTGTAAATCCCTCCTGAATCTTTGCGACATGTTTCCTGGCCGTGACTGTCTTGCTCTTGGCAGTGGGGAAGGCAGGAGGGAGGACAGAGCGGTGGGTCTTTAAGAGTAGCTGGAAGTGGTTTTGCTTTTGTCAGCCAGCTCTCTCTTCTTATTAATGGCTCAGCATGACCTCGCTTACTCGGTTTCAGACCTCATGTTTCAACTGGCAGCACAATAAACTACCTCCCTGCAATTCAGTTGGCAGCAATCCCATCCTTATTGACAGCCAGAAAGCGCGAGCAGGAGCCATTTAGGCTTGTATCCTGCACCGGGTGCAGAGTCATTGTTGTCGTTTCCCTGTGGATAACCTCAAAAGGATACCTACTGCACTCCTTCACCTCTCCTGCATGGATGCAGCAGCAGGCGTGAGGATGCTTTGGCAGCGAAGTGCTGGCGTGCTCTGCTGGCACGTAGTCTTGCTGTCCTCAGTGAGCATCATCTTCAGCTTGGTGCTGCCATTTGGTTTTGCTTAGTCCTTCGTACTCTGAGGTGTGACCTTGTCCACAGATTTTAGGCAATGGGCTACCTTATCAGTTGTGTGTAACTTCGTCCGCTTGCTGAAGATGTCCACATCTTCGTGTTCTCCATCTCAGTGCCCATGTAGAGAGTCCTCTTCTCTCCTCCCTTTGGCCGGTCCATTCTGGACGTTGGTAGCCTCCAGCCATACGGTGTTGTGGAGTCTGGATATTGCGCACCCTTCTCACAGGATCTAGAGCAGGAAGGGCTAACTTGGCCTTAGGAGGCAGCAATATCTGCATTAGAGGTAAATCTTTGCTAACTCATTGCAGATGGTGAGTAGGGTTTCTGATTACTCTGTTCTAACCTGTTTTACCCAGCAGTTCTCAACTGTAGTTGCTTTGAGGCAGTTTAATATGCGCTGTTTTATACCAAGTTGCAAATGCTGAAGCATAAAGATCATAGAATCACAGAATGCTTTGGGGTGGAAGGGACCTTAAAGACCATCCAGTTCCACCCCCCCTGCCAGGGGCAGGGACACCTTCCACGAGACCAGGTGGCTCCAAGCCTCATCCAGCCTGGCCTTAGACACTTCCAGGGATGGGGCATCCACAGCTTCTCTGGGCAACCTGTCCCAGTGCCTCCCCACCCTCTCCGGGAAGAACTTCTTCCTGATATCCAATCTAAACCTCCCCACTTTCAATTTAAACCCGTTACCCCTTGTCCTGTCACTACAGACCCTTGTAAAAAGTCCCCCCCAGCTTCCTTGTAGCCCCTTCAGGCACTGGAAGGTGCTATAACGTCTCCCTGGCCCCTTCTCTTCTCCAGGCTGAACAAGCCCAACTCTCTCAGCCTGTCCCCATGGCAGAGGAGCTCCAGTCCTCAGAGCATCTTCGTGGCCTCTTCTGGACTCGCTTCAACTGGTTGATATCCTTCTGCTTTTGGGGGCTCCACAGCTGGACGCAGCACTCCAGGTGGGGTCTCCCCAGAGCAGAGCAGAGGGACAGAATCCCTTCCCTCGCCCTTCTGGCCATGCTGCTCTGGATACAGCCCAGGATACGGTTGGCTTTCTGGGCTGCCAGCGCACACTGCAGTGTCCTGTCCATCTTTTCATCCACCAGTACCCCCAAGTCCTTGTCCTCAGGGCTGATGGACCAATAAGGTATCAACAGTGCTATCATTTTCTATTTCCAAATGGTACAACACATTTGTGGAGGTGGTTGTTCAATCATGAAATCAGGTGGAAAGGGCTTGCCCATCCAGAGCTTAATAAATTTATTTTTAAGGAGCAGGGCTTCCTCCCATGGGTGTGTTTGGAGTATCCTTACTGTGTTTCTCTGTGCCATAGTTTGCACCACTTCGATGACAAATACAACGCACTAGAGAAACCCATAATCGTCATCTGTATTTATGGCTCTGCAGTGTTGTGCAAAGTACAGTTTTCTATCCACTAGTGTTCAATATAACATTATATACTTGTTATTAAAAACCTGGAGAGGTGTCAGGGCAATTATAGGTTGTAGGAGGAAGGCAGACACTCAGAGAAGTAGAAAAAAGCTTTATTCAAACTGCTCAATGGAAGAGAAATTAATATATCCTCTTGGGAAATAGATGGGAGTTAGTTCTTGAAAATACAATGATGTTCCTATGAATAGGAGTAAATAACCTTCTTCAGAGGAAAAAAAACATCTATGTAAAAGTTCAGCAATGGGACCCTCTTTGGCTTTTTCTCCTCCTTCTCTCATCTCCCTCTGCACTCACAAAGAAATAAATCAAGGGAAATGAGATTTGTGGGTGGTTCTGTGTTTCTTTTTCTTCTTTTCAGCACCTCTTGTCCATAACCTTCCCAGCTCTTTTGTGCAGGCTCTTCCTTAACTAATGCTCCCTTCTGCAATTTTAATCTTCATCCACAGGCTTCAGTCTAGTGTGAACTTTCTCCTGATGTATTCAGTTGTGCCTATTCACCCAGGGCTCTTGGCACTGGTGTGCCTGATAGGTATTAATTAGGGCTTAATTCTTCCATGTCTCCTGAATGTCACACCTGAGGCATGCTCTGAGCTCCATCCATCGTGTTCTTGCTCTTCCCGGGAAGAGGTCTGGGAACAAATGGCCCTTTCAGCATGAGGGGCCGAGAGACACTTCAACTCTTTGGCAAAGTGATGCACATGGGCAAACGTGCTGCCTCGTGCTGAAACCCCCCCGGGCTGGCGAAGCTGCTGCTTCGCTTGCAGCCGAGGATAGAAGCAGTTTTGGAAGCAAGGAGAAAGCACCCCGTGCACTGCTGCCTGAGTGAGTACAGAGGCTTTAGTGTGCCGTTTCAAATGGCTGCATGGGAAGACGACTCTGTTTCATGTAATGCATTCTAACAGATGCATCACCTGGCTTAGCTGAGGTTTGTGAGGAGTTTTTAACGTGGAGGGGAAGAACGCGTAGGTGTGGATGTTTGTATCCGTTCTGCAGCCTTTTAGTCTGCAGAAATGAAAACAAAAATATTTGGTGCTGGCAATTACCCAGCTGAGCTCCTGGGTGTTGCTGCAGGAATGACCCCAGGGGAAAGGGCTTTTTACCATGCGGAAGGCGTTATGGGCAAATAAATAGCATCATTTTGCATTTCAGTGAAATACGGGATGACTGTTTGGGTTATGTTCTTACAGTACGTGGTGCAGTATTCCAGACGGACGTACAGCTTCTCAGTCTGATGTGGGGAAGCACCAAATGTGGATATATAGGAGTCAGGAAGTTTCTAGGTGGGAAGAAGTATGACGC
The DNA here is from genome assembly GCF_000690775.1 of Eurypyga helias. Taxonomy (NCBI): domain Eukaryota; kingdom Metazoa; phylum Chordata; class Aves; order Eurypygiformes; family Eurypygidae; genus Eurypyga; species Eurypyga helias. Next base: position 79,903 of record NW_010248519.1, read on the forward strand.
CAAGCAGAGAAAAAGGATGATGATTGCCACCCCTGTGGCGGTACTGAAAGAGGGGTGAATTGCCAGTGTTTAGTGTCAGGTGCTTAAGCTTTGGGCTTCTGGCTATTGAAATAGCCGTTAGCCTCTGCAGGCTGTTGCCCTGGGTAGTGGACATGGAAGCAAACATTATTTGAAAATAATTTCAAGCATTCCAAGCCCATTTCCCATCCAAAATCAAAAGTCCTAGTCTGATGTGGTTGGCCCGTGTGCTAGTACTTCAGTTGCTTGGCTTTAATGTTTGTCCCTTATGCTTTTCATGTACTATTTATTTGAAGAGGAATACCAAAACTTCTGGCTTGCTAGGGAAAACTTGCTTCACCGCACCATGTAGCACGAAGCTGCTGACTGTGAGCTGAAAAATTTGTTTGTAGGCAGATCATCAGATCTGTCTGCTTTGTTTTCTGAAATTGCATGCCCAGAGAGAGTAATATCAAATGGTTTTTTTTTTTCCTCAGTCAAGAGACTGGCGACATAACACAGAAGCAAAATGGGACTTGCCAGTCTGTATTACCTCCATCAGTTAATGTCAGTGCCCTGATTCTTGCTTCTCTCTGATGTCTACAGACAGTAATAAATCACATTGGACCAAGCTGAGTCAACATGCTGATTTGCAAATGTGAAGTAATATCTAATAAAAGTATGCATTTCAGATTTTTAAAGAGTAGACGGTGGATTAACCTGTAGTAGTGCAAATTGCAGCTGCAGTGAGTGAACTGAATCTTTTCTACTTGAAAGTTCAGCATATGCTTTATGTATGCAAAACTAACTAAAACTCAGTTTGCACCTGTTTTCAGAAGAGACTTCAGGTACACGTGACTGAGAAATTACATCTCTATATTATACGGTGTTTCCAATCTTGTAATTTCCCTATTTGTCAACTTTGATTTTAAACAAGAGCTTGTACTGCAAAGCAATCTTTCTCTGGCAGTGATCACCTGGCAATCCTCAAAAGTATAAATAATTATTCTGACCTTGATATTTCAAGTGGACGGTACCCAGTACAGTATAAAATATCTCCAAACATTCTCACAGCCCTTTTAGGTTGTCTGTGGAGGAGGCGGAACGTTATCATGTTTGTATGGTATGAGCAGCCCCTATTAGTCTGATCTCCAGCCCCTGGGATATCTATTCCCAGAAATGCCATTGCCCCATACCCTAAGCTTTCTTTTCCAAAGTAGAGTGTAGTTTTTATATACTCACACTTCTTCCCATTGCTTGGTGTGGTTCAGAAGTCCTCAGCCGCCTTGCGAGCCCAGGTGCATCTCTGAGATCTGCAGAAGTGCATTTTACAGGGAAAGCTTTTCTGGTGCATGTTTTCCATACTGGTGTGGGTTCAGCAATGTTGGATTTCCTAGAGGAAAACAGAAGTGAAAAGCAGGTCTGGTAAAATTAAGACTGAAGGAAGGAAGGATTTCCAGGTATTTACAGCTCACTTTGTATGTCTGCTGAAAAAAGGGCTGCTCTCTTGGGCTTTCCCACAAGCAGGATGGCCCTTTTAAGAAAGGTGTAAATCTGAGCTCATTCTACTCTTATTTTGGAAAGAAGAGGCTACGCTGTACAAAAGCTAAGCTAGAGGTGCCTGTGCTCTAGTCTCTGTGTATGGGAAGTGTCTGTTTGGACTCACATGCTGCTCTCGCCCCAGCCTACCAAACACGTACTGTGCCCTTTTACAAGTTTCCTGACATCCTTTAGCAGCGTGTCTGTCTTTGCTGCTGTAGGAAGAAATGCTCTATGATGTAAATATGCAGGTCTGCGAGAGGAGGGGAAGAAGAATGAATTTAGTTTAGATGAAACCCTGGTTTCTTGCCTCACACCTGCCACATTGATTCTTAGGTGATGACATTTGACCGTCTAAACAAGTAGCTCCTGGATGATAAATTTGCCTTTTCTCTGTCTCAGAATAATGACAATCTTTTTTTTTTTTTATATTTTATTTCTCTCACCTTCTTCCTGCTTTTTATTCTTTATACCACATGACCTCCTGAAGTTCATAGCACATGTATTTTTTTCCAAGTTGTTAACTGCTTAGTATTCTCCAAAGCAGCTCTGCCGTTCCCTCTCTCAGGTGTCAGCTGCCATCTGGAGCGAGGCATCCATACGTGGCCTGAGAAACACAGCTCCTGAGAAACACAGCTGAGTTTTCCAGCCTTGTAATCCTTGTATGGGCAGTGAGGCTGCCTGAGCTGCAGCAAGGAAGGGCAGATGATCCATTCAACCCGGCAGAGAATACGTCCAGCTCAGCCTTCTTGGAGTTGTATGCCACCCGTTTCTGTCTGCTGCTCTCTTTTGGTTATTATAGTGATTCCATATTCCCTTGGATAAAGCGGGGCTGGGATTGAATTTAGCTGAGAAAAGAGAAGAAAGTAGAGCCTAAACATCTTGCTTTCTCAAGGGATCCTTGCTCTGCTCATTACCATACCATTTTAGGCCCAGGCAAGGGAGAATGACTGTTTGATCCAACCTCTATGTCTTGTATCCGTTTCCTGTCGGTCAGTGAACTCTGATTGTTAGAGCTGTGCATGTATACCGGAGAAGGAAACATCCCGTGCCAGCTGGAAAGCTCTGGATAGCCTTGCAGATTCAAGAGTTACACTGATTTGCAGTATGACCGGAGAGTGAATTTGGGAAATGGTACTGAGCGATACAGAGAGAAAATCTGTTCATCAGGTGGAAGCCTTTGTGAGTTATGTGTCCCCCACAAGTTGGTTTTAAAACCTGAATCCTCCAGGTGTGTGGGGGTCTCTGAGGAGTCTTCGGTTGCTACTTGACAGATTTTTCATGTTCCTGGCTCTCTTCTTGATGGTTCTGGATGGTTTTTGTCACAGCTGACACTTTTTATAAAATTTGTGCTGAGACAGTGATGCTATTCCTCCTCCTCTCCCTGGCAGAAAAAAAGCTGAAAACTGTCCTTCCTTTACCCACAGACTACTTTTAAGGTCTTAATTCAGAGTTAGGAGTCTTTTCAGTACAAAGTAGACTAAATAGCAGGCTAAAATAACTAAGTAACCCTGTGAGGCTGCAGTTATAGATACTGGAAGGTGAGCAGCGCTCAAGTCCTCTCACTGCACGTTTCTTGCCCTGTTTCCCGAGCTGAGAGCTATTCAGGCTTGTAGCAGAAAACCCTCTGCCATCTCAATCTGCTCCAACAGTGCGTTTCCCTGCCTTGCATCACCTATGGCAGCCTTTATCCTGGATGTGTGGCTGGCTGCAGCTCTCCCTCTCCTCCTGCTAACCTTGCGCTGTTCAGTGAATCAGATGGTTTTGTTTTCAGCAGATGTTTCTGCCTCAGATCAGTGGAGAGTCTCTAGATCATTTCACTCCTTTCTGTAAGGTGATTGAATACCAGCCGGAGGTGTAGCAAGGATATTCTCACCTGCCAAGTTTTAAAACAGCTCCATTCATTACCGTATTCACTCGTACTCTTGGTAGAGAAGCTTTATGCGTAAAGCTTGAAGAGAACAACGTTACTGCTCTACGTGCCTCTCCCAGGGCCTGATGCTGACGTGGCACAAGTTGTGGTACCTGCCGGGGTCTTGATGGGAGCCCACCGCGACACCAGCACGGTGCACCCTGGCAGATGAAAACAGATGAGTATCAACCGCATGATCTGCGGGTCCTGACGTGCTGCAGAATGTGACTGGGGGAAGGCTGGCAACCAGCGGGAAAGGAAAACGATCCAAGTGTGCTGGTCAACTGTTTTCACAATTTAGAAGCTTAAAGTAGCTAGCGAAGGTTCTCCAGCATGTTCTGATGGTAGTTGGGAAACTTAGCAATCCCCTGCTTGGTGGAGAATTATTTTTGTTAAATGGAAAAGGATTTGTTTTCAGAATAAATTGTTGGCTGAGGGAAAAACAAGTAAAATTTTGAAGTGCTGATTTCATCAGTAGCACTTTGCTGTGCTACTACGTTTTATTGACCAACTATTCAAAAATTCTTGTGTCTGGACGACAAATGAAAACACCAGAGTGTTACTGGTTTTGTGTAACTCAGAGACCTGGGCTTATTGCTGATGACTGCTGAAAACACTGATTTACTCAAGAGCTTTTCGAGCTTCATCTGAGTCACTGGGAAGCTTTGCCTGTTGGCTTGGGCTGCGGCCTGAGCTTTCCTTCCAGCTGCCCCCATGAAGGGGGCCAGAGTTCGATCTCCTCCCAGGTACTTATTTACCAGTAAAACATGGAAAATAGGGGAGAGAGTAGCTCTGCTTTGTGAACGTGAGATCTGCAGTCATGTGTGTAGACTTCGTGTTACTTGGCTTCTGAGCATTGTGTGATCAGGTGCCACGTTTCCAAAGACATTAACAAGAAATGCCAAGAATACTTTTTTCCCTTCAAATTGTGCAGCTTTAAGTAGTAATGGTGACAATATAACTGTACAGCCCTTTCAGCTCTTCTTGTTATAGGCAGAGGAAGAAGATAGGACTGTGGGATAGTTTAGGTCAGAAGGGACCTCAGGAGGTGTCAAGTGCAGCTTCCTGCTCAAGCATGGTCTGGGGTCAGACCAGGCTGCTTGGGGCTTTATCCAATCTGGTCCTAAAACCCCCAGGGATGGAGCCTGCACAACCACCACATGCTCAGACCGGAGCCCTTCATGTTACTAGCCACCGGTGGCTGTCAAGCAGGCAGGGAGCTGCAGAGGCGAAGGCGGGTGGCCCAGGCTGGCTCCAGGCTCTCTCCCTGGCCAAGGAGTATGGGATGCAGGACCGAGTAAGTCTTTATCTCCAGATGTGCCCCAGGTAGGGGTTATCCATGCAGTTCTCTTTCTGTTCCTTAACGTCCATGGTAAGCAGCACTTTTGAAAGCATTATAACATCCTAGCACTTGAAAGAATCCAGCTGCAATTGTGCTAAAAAAACCCACCCCCAGTGCTATTGTGGTACTGCTTGAAAGAGGTAAAGACCTTCTGGGTTACTGCAGGAGCTCTGCCTTGAAACTTGGTTCAGGTCTTGTGTATTTTTGGACTGGTTCACACTCAGTCTTCTGCTAGCTGTAGGTGAATACATACCTCCTCTGTCTGGGACAGAGCCTCTGTCCTCTTATCTGCCTCTTTATATGGGGCTCAGGGGTTTGGAGGCTTCCCATCCTTCAGCTGCCTCTTTCTTAGCACAGAAAACGTGTAATTTGGGGAAACCTTTTGTTTACCTAACTGAGATCAGAACTGACCAAGGTACGTGTGTTGTCTGGCTGATGCCAAGGTACTTTTGGGTGCTGTGGGCCTGTTCACTTGCTCCGTAGGGCATGCTTTACCCCCACAAGGTAACTTTCAGACATGTCAGCAATATCAGAGGCTGGAAGAGCTATTCAAGATTTCCCTTGAACAGTTTTTTTTCCTTACAGAGTGTGATTTCTGTTCAGAGCTATAGGTGTTTGGCACTCAACTGAATGCTATGTTCTAAATTGTATTCAGAGTGAACTTATATGTGGGTGCATGCATGTATAATACAGTTGAAATACTATCCATATGTAAATTTTTTATCAATTTTAGTCTTTTATCATAGTGGATTTGTAACTTCTGTATAAAGTAGCCATCTCAGGTTTTTTTAAAATGTGTCTGTTCTTTTATTGTTGCCTTTCAAGCACATGATTATCATGGGTAAAAAGAAAGAGGAGGGAGTGGGGTGTTTGCTGTTCAAAGCAAACCCCTGGTTTTGTTCTGTTGTGTTTAATAAGAGACTGCAATGACTGCATGTCCTCTATCACTTATCACATCACATACCAAGTCTGGTTTTCATTTTAATTAAAAGAATAAATTAAAATTGACTGGTCAGTTCCACTGGTTTGTATGTTTATAGCTTCAACCGTTGTTTTTTTTGTTCTTTTTTTTTTTTTTTTGGCTAACATTTTGAAATATTTCCAAATTATTTTGAAAAGCCAGGAAATAAAAGCCAAAGCTGTAAAGAGAAAGGGAAGAGGATTGCAACTGGAAAATAAATTTGGATAGCTTAATCTAACAGCTGTTTAGGGCAGGTGAACAAAATATTTCTTTTCTCGGCGTACGCAACAGAAAACATGTCCATGTTTTAAGAGAGAGAGGAGGTTAACTACAGTGTTTTAGAAGGCCTGAGAAAAAAACATAAATCAGGGTTTCTCAGCAATTGAAATAAGTCAGTAACAAAAGTGTTGTTATGGAAACCTGAAAACGAGTGTAAAGTTTCTTGTCTCATGCTTTGTTTTTTGGAGAACTAAGTCTGTCCAGTTTGGAGACCATCATAAACCAGGGATGTTTGTACTGCCAGGAGCAGAGCACTCAGGGTCAGCACTCTCCATCCATCTTCTTCATCCAACTCCCAGCCCAGCTGCCATTTTACAGACTTGCCTTCTCTATTCCTCCTTGCTTTATAAACCATAAAACGGGTTACTTCTTACTTTGAAAGGTGGTGTGTCATTTATCTGAGTTTCAAAGTGCAGCGGGAGCCTGTTCACACTTCCCACCCTAACTTGAGGTTGCCCGAGGGTCTGCCGTGGCCCATTTAGTAAAGGCTCTGCACAGCTTGAAGAAACAAGATCTCATTTAGAAATATTCAAGTGTGGATTTATCCAAAGGGATCTCTGAATACCCTGATGTGAAAGCAGTCATACCTGAGGGCAAGCTGGCTCACGATGCATTCTCTCACTGTACAGGTTTGCTGTGAGCCAGGGTAATAAATTACTCATGGGCTGAATTTATTTAAGTGCAGTGTAGTTCCTGCAAACCTCCCATCACAGCAGAGGCCTGTATGTTATATCCAGCAGCGTACAGATGCACTGGTGGGCCCTGCTCACAAGAGGCTTTGACTACCCAAAAGGGGCAACTTGCACTTGTGACATTCCAGGTTACGAGCCGCTCAAGCAAAACGTGAATTTGAGACAAACATTGCAGCTTGGCAGGGTGGCCTGCATCCTTCTACAAAATCATTTGCTTGGGGGAAAAGCAATTTGTATTTGAGGTTGTTGGGCTTGTTTGCTTTTGGGATTGAAACATATTATTTATTGAGCTAAGACTGAGCCAAATTAGACAAGCAAACCCAATGTTCCCCTAAAGTATTTGGGCTTTTCAATATTTTATCTAAGATAAATATGAAACTTACCTGTTGTCTTTGATGGCTTTTTTCATATATCATAGAATGGTTTGGGTTGGAAAGGACCTTAAAGATCATCCAGTTCCAACCCCCCTGCCATGGGCAGGGACACCTTCCGCTAGACCAGGTTGCTCCAAGCCTCATCCAGCCTGGCCTTGGACACTTCCAGGGATGGGGCAGCCACAGCTTCTCTGGGCAACCTGGTCCAGTGCCTCATCACCCTCTCCAGGAAGAACTTCTTCCTGATATGCAATCTAAACCTCCCCACTTTCAATTTAAACCCGTTACCCCTTGTCCTGTCACTACAGACCCTTGTAAAAAGTCCCCCCCAGCTTCCTTGTAGCCCCTTCAGGCACTGGAAGGCTGCAATAAGGTCTCCCCGGAGCCTTCTCTTCTCCAGGCTGAACAAGGCCAATTCTCTCAGCCTTTCTTCATAGGAGCGGTGCTCTAGTATCCTAGGATGGAGTGAGTCCAGAGGAGGCCACGAGGATGCTCTGAGGAATGCTCTGACATTTTACAATTGCCTGTAGATACAGGACAAGGGGTAACAAGTTTGTGTAGTCATGCAATGAATGTGGTCTGTCCTTGCTGTTGTTACATGAGTAATAGCGTGGTTTGCCACGCTGAATCCTACTTGGGAGCTTGCATATCTCTCCATCTGCACCCCAGCTCATCGTTTGGTGATCGTCTTCAGTGAATCAGGCAAAGTTGATAATGTTTTGGGAGGCCCTCCAGCTGAGGGGGAGAAAAAAGAATCAGTAGACAAGAAATTCATGCTGATCCCTGGCAGTGCTGTCACAGACAAAAAATGCTCAGTAATGAGTTATGGCCAAGGGAAGAGGTTTATGGCTTTGCATGGCAACCGTGGGACTCCATGCTTCCTTAGTACTCTGCGCTGACTGCGGCAATTCTGACCCAGACAAACATTTTCTGTCTATGCTAACTGACTTCTTGTCTTCTCCTTTGTGTGGTTGGGTTTGGTGTTTTTTGGTTTGTTTGGTGTTGGTTGGTTGGTGTTTTGTTTTGTTGTTGGTTTGTTGTGGGTTTTGCTTGTTTGGTTTTTTATTTAGCACCTGTGGGTTTGGTGTTTTTTGGTTTGTTTGGTGTTGGTTGGTTGGTGTTTTGTTTTGTTGTTGGTTTGTTGTGGTTTTTGTTTGTTTGGTTTTTTATTAAGCACCTGAATAATCTGCAGGCATGTTGTACATAAGACAAAATTTGATTTCACTTTAATTGCATTTTTTCATATTCAGTGTCTGCCCGATCGCTAACTATATCCTTGAATCCTTGTTACCTTTGTTTGCCAAATTGTACCCTGTTTTAAGAGGTTTCTCTAGCAGCTGTTTTCACCATCTTACAGATTTTAACATGGCCGTACAGCCTCACTGCAAACCAACTCATTATATGGTGCTTGCCAGTGCAAGTTGCAGAATCCTACATGCACACCTTTAGGCTTAAACAAACCTTACATCAGGAGTCGTTTATAGCAGCACACAATAATTGAGGGTGGGAGGGTGTTCTGGCCATCACCTATCCATCCCCCAAACATATATATTACAGTTGTAAAGGTCTTGGAATTTAAGCTTGGAAAGAGAGGAGATATATATATATATACACACACACGTATGGTTTTTAATGTTTTATATGGTGTTTGAGGATGTGCATCTCCACTTGGGTGTGGGCCCTCTAGGTCTCACCGTTAACAAAATCCTTGTAATAATAGAATTCAGAGTAAGTAAACCCCCAGGTTTTAGATCCTCCCAGACAGAAGTGACCTGCCCAGAAGGGGAAGATACCCATTTGATTTGCTTCAGCTGCAGAGTTTGCTTGTGAAGGTCATGAGAGGCAGAGTGTTACTTCTGGGATAATTCATTAGCCAGGCAGTAACTATTTGCTTCTCCTTTCCAGGATAATGTTAGCAGTGTGCTTTGCAAGTCCTTGGTTTCACATGGGGATGTTAAAGGTGGTTTATCCACAACCCGTAGAGGCACTTGAGCTACATCTGAAGTGTTAATCCATCCTCAGCCCATCCCTCTGACTTCTCTGAAGGTGAAATCTTGCTTTGGATTGCTTTGGGCGGATCATTTGTTCTGTTGGGTAGTCTCCAGCCTGACTTTTCTGTCCAGCAATCTTGTTGGCTGCTCTGTTTGTGCATGTCCGCAGGCTACGTTGCCGTGTGACGTTGTCCAGGACGGGCTGACCTTAGGGACAGCTTTGGTCGCTTCCCCAGCTCTCTTCTACCAACCGACTCTTCACCTGGGTTATTCGCTCTCTGCCCGGCCACACTCTTACGTCTCTCATGGCTCGGCCTGCTTATTGCCCACTCCTGCTGGGTACCCCTCGTGCTCGTTACGCTTTGCTTCACTTCCCTGCCTTCCCCTCATCTAGGTATTAGTTCCTACCTTGAAAGCCCCAAGGAGGCTTTCAGATGCTCTCAATCCTCCAGGCTCCTCTCTGCCCCCAGGCTGCTGTTACAGATTTTGGCAATCATCTTCTTTTATTTCCATTCTCTATTTTTCAAAATGCTTCTGCACACAGGGTAGAAACTTGGATGCAGATCTGCTCTTATCTCCAGTAAATCTTTCTCTGGTGTAAGTCTTGATTTAAATCCAAGAAGTGTTACTATTATTCACTGCTTCAGGCCGCTGAGATTCACTGTTTCCAACCCCGTTTCAAAACCATTTCGTAAAAGCAAATGTTAAAAAAGCAGTCATAGCATCCATTTTTTTAAAACGCAGAATAAAACTCCTGCCATGTTGCCAGCAGCTCCCAACCAGCCCAGTGAAGTGGGGCTGTGTGGGTTGGTAGGTGCTTACCGGTTTTTGGACATGTCTTGTGGACATCTCCAGCACGGGTTTCTGCTGCTGCTGGAGAGGCTGGTGTCTGTTCCGTCTGCTTAATGCCCCCCAATAAATCTTGGCACTGGCAATCCCCCTGAACAGGGAGCCCAGCGGCCCCGCTGCCCCAGAGTTGCTGGCGATGTACAGTCTTGGGGGACACTCAGTCGTCCATCAGCTCTGAACTGTCTCTCCAGGAGTGTTTCGCAGTTCGATCAACTGAAAAAAGAGTTTACTGGAGCATATGAAGGGCCTTGTAGTTTCACTGGTTACGCCAGCAATTTTGAGAGTCATAACTCTTCATGTCTTGCTTCATTTCCCTTCCTCTGGTTAGATTTTATCTAACAAGCAAAAAGCCACCAACCCTTTACTTTAGGGCTTTTGGTAAGTATGTTACAGATGAGAATCTGGGGTGTTATTAATCTCAGCCTCGCCAAGCCCTGCTTTTGGTTCCCCATCATTTGCAAAGCTTACAAAGGCTGAGCTTTACACTTTGCTGCAAATGCCAGCTTCAAATGAAATTGTTTTGGAAAATGTCCTAAGAAGTGGTTTAGTCTTTTCCAAGGAGACGTCTAAAGAAAAGTCATAGCTTTCTCCAGTTCCCAAACACTTTTGCAACAATTTGCAGCGTTGCCATGTTTTGGAACATGACTTAAAATTTGGCAAAATGTGCATTATTTTTTTTTCCTCCCCCTGTATTCTTCTGTCAAAACTTACCCAAATTTGGGTAAGGGATAAACATATCAGGGCTTACAGTTCCCACGTGCGCATGGACTGAGAAGCAGCAGGGGCTGGGGGAGAGCTCTGGCTTGGCAAGAGCAGGGATTGCTGGGGAAGAGACACTGGAGTCGGGGGAGACGTGGACCCAAGGGACTAAACCTGGTCACTGCAGCTTGCTGGGAAGGCAGTGGAAAGCGGGACAGGGAAGGAAGCAGGCTGCTCTTGGTAGGAGCTGCCGGGCTAGCTCCGCTGGCAAGGTTTGGCTATAAAAAGCTGGAAGAGAGTGGAAGAGCAGCGCTTCAGCTTTAACCCCTACTTTTCATATTCCTCCTCTTGCCCCCACCTGAGGACTTACTGCTTTCTTTGCATGGCTTGTGTTTATGAGGAATTCATGGAGCTGTGAACAATGAAGCAGGCCGTTGTCAATGAAACCCTGGGGAAAATAAGTGTCCCAGAGAAGGAGACATTGGATAGCAGGGAAAGCCGATGCAAGGCACTGCTTAAAGCTGCTGGCTGCTTTCAGGGACAACCCATTTCAATTTTGTATGTGCCATGGGTGAATCCCAGTATGGCCAGATAGGGGTGGAAAGTTTGGATTTAATAAAGTTCCCATATCATAGGCTGAACCTATGATTTGCCAACGCGCTGAGTATTTGGAAGCTGTATTTGAAGTTGGTGGAGTTGAGCTCTCAGAACACAAAGTATATGAGTATTGTTAAAATAAATTGAATTAAACTCAAAATCGAGTCTTTCCTATTGGACATCCCGAAGTGGGTGATTCTGACCGAAATGGCCTTGTCGCTGTGTGTGGGATACCTCATGCTTCGTCTCTGGGGCAATTTTTGAAATACGTTCAGTATTGTTCAGGAAAACGTACAGATCCATAGTGATATTTCCTAAAGAAAACTAACTACAAGTAAGTATTATTCTGTTTTCCGAGCAGAGCTTGAATAGCATCCAGCAAATAAAGCTGCAGTCCAAGTGTGAAACAGCACAGCTGAAGTAAAATATTGAACAGTCATTCATGAATTCTGCACGGAATCGTGGGAATCCCCCCCCACCCCTCCTGTCATTGTGGAGTTGTGTGATGAAATCTGTATCCTAATGAACATGTGAGCTCACCCTGAACTCCTCACCTTGTTATTTTCCTAACTTCTGCCATACAAAGTCTGTTTATTTTTAAACCTTGTGTGGAAGTGTAATGAATAATCAGTGTCCTCTAGGGACAACCTGTCTTTGTTTTCTTAAGGGTCTAGGATCTGAAAAGGGACCAGTAATGTGAATAATGATAAAACCAATCACTCTTACCCATGTCTCAAAGGCATTGATAGGATATACAATAGAAAATACAGAATTAGGCCTTCCAGATGCCTCCTGCTCATACCCAGGAGGAGAAACACAGAAATGCAAGCTAGAAATGTCAGTGCCCCATTCCTGAGGCTAAAGGCTTACTGGACAACAGGAGAAAGTGTATGTCATTGAAACTTATGTTGTCTAGAAATGCACTTTGGTTCCTTGGATATCCTCTCAGATATTCTTGTATCTTTAAAGATGAAGAAACTAAGGAGATGGTTTGGGCTTCTGAGTCATGGAAGACTTTGAATTGAACTAGCAGGTGGCTTTCCACCCACGCCTCTAAGCTGGGAGGAGAAAGGGAGAGCCGATAATACACCGCAAAAATTCAGCCCATTATATAAATTACACACAGGCTGACAAATTCCTCAAGACAACTTAATCTGTTTTCTTCTGTGCCCAGAAAGAGAACATGACCATTTAATTATTGGGAAAAAAAAATTATCCTACTAATTCAGAGAGTCATATTAGTGTAATTTAGTTTATCGTCTGATTTATTTGAGGAACATGGATGCAGTTCAGCCAAAGATGTTATTTCATGTTTAATTGGATGGACTCCAAGTGACAAAGGAGCGAATGTCCCCATCATAACTAAACCAGCCTGCGTGCATTGCTGGCGTTATTTTACAGGACAAAATCGATCCTGCTTTCTTTACACACGCTTCGGTCATCTGTATTTTTACTTTTCCGCACTTACAGTGACCCAGATCTAACTTTGCATCCCGGGGAAGTTATACAGTAACTTGTAAGTGCAATAACTTGTCAGAGCAAATGATTATAAGACCATTTTCCATGTATAGACTGTTTCCTAGGGACTGTTTCCATCATTCCTGAAATGCAGCCTCAAGGTGTGAACCGTGCCCACTGACACCCGTGGCTTTATTTTCACGGCGTCGCCTGAGCTCGAAATAGCGATGCTGCCATCTGGGCTAACGCGGGGATGGGGAAGGAGGTGAGCCGGGAGCAATTCAGTGCCAGCCTATTTTAGGATGGGCTTTAAGAAAAAAAAAATTGATTTACTTATAACTTTATTATTAACATTCATCATGAGGAAATGTAAGACTCTGCCGCCACCACAGTTGCCGCCATACCGTGGCTCCATGAACAATGCAGACCATTGTCAGCCTGTGTTTTGAAACAAACAAAACTATTAACAAATCTGAATTGGACTGGCTCTGATGTCAACTTGCCACTTAGCAATTAAAGTTTTAATTACTCCACAATTAAATTTTCAACGACAATGTAATTAGCACACAGAGTTTAATTTGCAAAAGCGTGGCTCTGTCCGAGAGTCCCAGGGCTCAGAGGATGCATGGTGGGGACCAGGGGAGCAAGGTCCTCCTTCACCTCTTGGATTTCAAAGGAAAAACTTTATTTCCTGAAGTCTTGTCCTTGAAATCTTGCAAACCAGCTCTGCTTTTCATGCCGCCTTGAGTTACAACTAAAAGCCATATGTATAAAACTGCAAAATGGCTGTTTCAGAGCTTTCATGGAGCAGCCTTCAGCAGTGGTGTGCAAGGTCATCCTCATGATTTGAGGCTGCTATTCTTAGAACACATTCTTCTTTTTTCCCAAACTGGTAGCAGCCTGGGCTTGTAGCTGCCTGAGAGGAGCTCATCCTTGGGAAGAATCATAGGATTCTTTTGGTTAGAAAAGACCTTTAAGATCATCGAGTCCAACCATTCGCCTTGCATTGCCAAGTCTACCCTAAACCATGTCCCTAAGGACTAATCAACTCTTCTCTTAAATCCCTTCAGGGCTGGTGACTCCACCACTTCCCTGGGAAGCTGATTCCAATGACTGACAGCCCCTTCCGTGAAGAAATTTTTCCTAATATCCAATTTAAACGTCCCCTGGCACAACTTGATGCTGTTCCTTCTCGTCCTGTCACTTGTAACTTTAGGGAAGAAGCCAACCCCCACTTCTTTACAATCTCCTTTCGGGGAGCTGTAGAGGGCGATAAGGCCTCCCCTGAGCCTCCTCTTCTCCAGACTAAACAGTCCCAGTTCCCTCAGCTGCTACAAGGGAGGAGTTGCATCTGCTGGAGTTGAACAGCACATTGAAGCATGAGTAACAGTGCAAACAGTGTGTTCCATGAACATCTTGGGAGGCAGAATGGATGTATTTAGCTGCACCTACCACAAATAATTTTCCATTTCCTCGGCTGATTTACAAGCTGCTAAGAAAAGTTGTGAGTTGTAGTTGACAAGTGAAATAATGGATGGGAAAGAGGACAAAACATGTGGCAATAAGGAAATTTTACACCTAGGTGAATGGCATTTACAGAAAAATCTCTGCAAAGGGATGAGGACAATGCTTTGGCTCTTCTCATCCTGGAGGATCACTGGGAAAAAATAAACGAGGGTAAAAGAGGATGGTTGCTGGTCTTTGAATCCAAGGAATGAGGGTAGAAAATTTCCAGCATAAAAATTTCTTTTGCCAAAGGTGGGACATGATTCTAATAGCAGAGCCTGGCAAAAGAACCAGAGAGCCTCCCATATGATTGAAACTTCTGGCCATCTGCAAAACTCAAAATATTTTGAGTTCTGCACAGATAGACTGATTTCTGACAGCTGTTTCTGTTAGGAGCAGGCTGGTGGCTTCTGGAGGTATCGTTCTTTTCTGTAGCCTCACGCTGGTCACCTTTTCATGTTCATTGTGAGAGAGCCAAATGGATGGCACCCTTTGAGCTAGAGAATTGATTTATACAACTTGCCTTGATGAAACTGAGCAGCAAAAACACTGACCTGATATGGTAAAGTCCCATTTTCACTGCTTGGGGGACCATTAATGAAGCGGCTCATCTATCAGGTGATATTGGGACTTATTTTGTCTGTGTGGGAATGGAGAATAATAGGGACTTGAGGGGAATCCAAAGTATGGCCCCAAAATGCATCTGCCAGCCTTTACTCTTGGAAAGTCCTCCATCGTAGCGAAGACACAGGGATTTTACTTTCTTCTTTGTCGATATGAAAAATAACTGGTGTTGCCCTCCATCAATATGGAAGAGTTTCCTACAGCTGACATAAAAAAGCAAAGTTTGGATGCAAGGTGAACCTCCACAAAATCAGCTCAGCTATAAATTAAATATCAGTGTTGAATTCAGTAATGCTCAATATTGTGTCAGAAAAACAGTGTTTTGCAATCTTTTCTTCTTGCCTGGAGTAAAGCATCACCTGCATTATTTAGTATGGGCTTTGTGGAGATGTCAAAGGAAGTTGCAAATTTATCTCCATTAATTGATCAATATTACATTACATTTCTTTTGGTTTCTTTATCTGGTTGATACATCAAAGAAAGATATTTCCTCCATGGTAAACTGCAGTGTGTAGGCTGCCAGCTAGGAGAAGAAAATGGGTAAAATTCTTTCTGTTTATGGCTGTGTTAGACCCTTTATTTCCGCAAGAGGTGAATTCGGCTCATGGTCTGGGGAGTTTATTGTTTGGTGTTTAATGTTGCAGAGTGCTTAATTACAAAACAGGAGAATGGGAGACTTTCCCCAGTACAATAAATTGTAATTAAACGGCACGTTTATTACCAAACCGTACTGAAAGAGAAGCAACCTACCCCGTATCTCTTCTCTTGTCGTAGTGTCAAAGATGGAATACCTTCGCCTTTCAATTCCAGCCTTCCTCAGGCTACTGTCCTATTCAATCTTTCTCTTATGTACTTTGAAAAAAATAGATCTGTTTTCTCCTGCAGCAGCTGCGTTTTTCTACTGAAGTGTCTCACGGGCTGTTTTCTAGGTTGGTAGGAGAATACCGGTGTCTGAGGACTGGGGAGCTGCTCAGCTCTGGCACCAGAACCATTGCAGGGCTTTGGGAGAGGGGAGAGTAGGAGCAGCAGAGCTAGGTGCAGAGCCATAAAACGCCATCAGCATTGTCGCTGGGGCGATGGACATCAGCAAAGGTTGCTCAGGTGGCTTCTCGCACTCTGACCAGCTCTAGAACCACTCAGTTCATTCCTGAAGGTCTCTTGGAGACTGTATTTGGCGGCATCCAGAGGTTGCTAAGCTTGAGAGTGAGTGAAACCTTCCCTTTGGCGAACGCTGTGGGTCTAGAGGAGGAGATTCGTCGATGCTTTTCAGGAACAGGGGTTGCTTTCATGTTCAAACTGGTTTAGGGAGGCTTTTCTGAAACCACGTGATTTCTGTCATCGTCACATTCTTGTGTCACTTCTGGTTGTTTCAAGCAGGAACAGGAAGACGTTTATACAGCCATTTACTTTATATTCAGATTTGCAAAATAGGAAACAGGCGCTGGAATCAAAGCACCACTTCATTAGCAGAACTGCTAGAAACTGCTTTTAAATGAAAGTGAGTTTTAGTTTTGCTTTGACAAACAAGGCCAGTGCATCGTTGTCACGTTATACTTACGGAAGAGCCAGGTGTTGCAGCCAGAAATGCACCCACCGTCTTGTGTGCCTTCTCTGCAATCTGTGCTTCAACCAGTGTGAATGCATATGTTAAAAGATTTCGCTTGTTTTTTTTTTTTTTTTTTAAATTAAGCACTTTTAAATTGTTAAGCAGTTAAAGAGTAGTTATTGGTGACTGCCTCCAAATCTGTGCGGTTCTCACATGGAAAATCCTTATTGAGTTCATCACAACAAATGCTTGTTGTCTTTTTTTCTTACTAATAACCGAACGCTACACCATCTTGGGCCGTGAGAAATTTTAACTATAATCTTTTGCTTAATATCAGCGGCTTTTTGGGTTTGCCATGAAACAGAAACTGTATTGAATTTGAGCAATTTGTGCTTGCCCAAGAGTTTCCTGAAGCTTACGGTTTTCTGCTCCACCCTGCAACTGCTTCCTGAAACTCAGAGTTTACAGTGGGTGGGATCTAACTTCTACTTTTGGAAGCTGACCCCCTCTTCTCTAAGTGAAATTAGGTTTTGTAGAAAGTCACCTGATGTATTTTTGCCTGTATACACATATTTTTCAAGGAAGTCTTCTCTGTGCTCTTTAAATTAGTATTTTAATTTCATCACCAATATGTTTCTTGGGTACTGGGGGAAATGGTTGATGCGGTAAAAGGGTCATGAAGACTGTAGTAAAAATAGTCCGTGCAATACTGTGCTTTCCATCTCAAATCTCCAAGTCAAGTACGTGCAAATCTAACTTCTACTTTTGGAAGCTGACCCCCTCTTCTCTAAGTGAAATTAGGTTTTGTAGAAAGTCACCTGATGTATTTTTGCCTGTATACACATATTTTTCAAGGAAGTCTTCTCTGTGCTCTTTAAATTAGTATTTTAATTTCATCACCAATATGTTTCTTGGGTACTGGGGGAAATGGTTGATGCGGTAAAAGGGTCATGAAGACTGTAGTAAAAATAGTCCGTGCAATACTGTGCTTTCCATCTCAAATCTCCAAGTCCTTTGCCATAATCAGGTAGGAATTTGTCATCAAGGTATGGCAGTGAGAGCTCAATTTTCTACATGTGAAAAATAGGCTGTAAATTGGTGGGACCTGAACTAATATTTTTGTGTATTTCTCCAGCGAGCTCTCTCCAACCCCAAGGCAGTCCTTTCCAACACTGTCACTTCCTTGTGGGGTTTTTCATCTCCTCTTCCTCCCAGTCCTTGGAGAGTATGTGTGGATGCTGAAGCATTGACTTGTAATCATGAATGATCATCAGTGAACCACAGGGCTTTTTAATACAGTGAGAAATGCTTCTTCCCCCCCAAAACAACTGAGGTTTAAGAATCAGAGCCCAGCTTATTTTTAAGTGTTTATATAAAATTAATGGGACATGGGAATATATGTAGCTTTCTTATGAAGATGGATGATCAGGGTTGTTTTGGGAAACAACAGATGACATCTTGAGGCATAGGACAGATCTCAAAGTGCTTTTCAATAGTAGGATCTATTTGTGCATTACTGCTCAGATTTTGATGTCTTTCCTCTGGAACCAGTTATAGCTCCTTGAGCTAAAAGTGAAGTAAACTCATTCCCTTTGTGGATATTTGTTGCAGAGCTTTTTGCAGAAATATCCCCATTGCAGTTCTGCTGAAACCAGTTTCATTAAAAAAAAAAAAAAAAAGAAAAAAGAAGAGTATTCTTTAAAAATCATTTGGGAGTATCTGAAGAGTGCGAGGCACCATTAGTTGATTTGGCTCAGTCTTGAGAGAAGTATCTATTTTTGTGCTTCAGATTAGATTGATACTTATTACGGACAAACGAATCAAACATGTATAAAAAATAATAAAACATTAAATGACTTTTGCCTTTACACATTGCTACCCTGTGTGTTTCTCCCTGCCGTGATGCAGGGGACTGTGCACACTGCGACTGCCAGCCCTCTGTAACTGGCCCCAAAGGAAATGACGTTTTACCCTCCTTACATATGTGTGTGTGAATGTATGTATGTCTGTGTACTTACGTAGGTCATCAATCATACATATATTTGCTGCTTTACTGGTTATGATTTTAGAGACTTGCTGTTAATATGGGAATATATGCTTGCTTTCTGACAGTAATTTTATAGTAGCATTATATATATATATATACCCACACACTTATTAGTAGTAACTTGAAATAAAGAAATTTTAATAAACGACTCCCGTTTAGCAAACTGCAACTTTTAGTTTCATAGATAACAAGTATTTTTAAAAAATTTAATGTTTTAAATCAGCAATAGATCTTGATCTCTTGCAGCAGACAGTGTAAGACCACTCTCCTGCCAAAATGTCCAGCGCCCTTCAAAGGCACCCTTTAAAGTGTGCTTTGCCTTAAGACAGTAACTTCTTCCGCTGACCTCTGTATAATGTTACCCTCTTTCTCTATTCTGCTGTGGAAATATTTGACATTTTCTGCCCCACCTGAATTGCCTTCTTACATGTCTAGTTAGGCATATGGTGTCTAAACTTATTTCAGAGTCTTCAAAGCTTGCTTTGTCTTGTTGGTGTGTCGCTGTGTTGGAGTAGCGTGGCTAGGCGAGCGTCATCCTTGCTTGGTGGGGTGCTGTGGGTATGGGGGTGTAGGGTTACCCAGGAGTATGTAGGGCTGACAGGATTGTGCTTTAGAGCATATGTGCTGTGTGGGGGAAGTTTGTGGTGAGTACCTCTGGCTTCCCTCTGCAGGACGTAGGGTTGTATAATCTCTTACCTCTGGAGCCGGACCGTCCCCACGGCAGCTTGGCAGAGTGACAAAAACTCGTGTTTTTCTGGGTTTTTTCCCAAAGCCGGAACACAATGGCAGCAGACCAACCCCCCTCACCAGGCTGGCATCTCTCGCTGAGAGGTGGGCGAAGCAGGGGCGAGTGGCAGCCTCGGCGGGCTATTTAGAGGCCCTCAGGAGCGCAGGGGCTGAGATCACCCATCAAGGCTGAACAAGGGGGCCGTGGCGGGTCTGGGAGTGCTGCAGAAGTTTGAGCGGTCGGTCACATGGCCAGGAAGAGCTGTGGTTGTAACCTGGCCGAAAGCCGGTGGCAAAAGAAATGTGGCGACCCAGACAGAGGTCCCACATAAACATGTCGGTGTCCAGGCCCCCAGCTGCAGGGAGTGCTGGAGCCTTCCACTGGGAATGGAGGAGAGCAGGGACAACACCTGTGTTTGCTGTGAGCAGGTAAACGATCTGCTGAGCATGGTGGCTGAGGACTGTAAGGGAGAGGAGAAGGCAACAGGACCCATGTGAAGCACAGGATCCCCTGCCCTCTTGCCACCAGGTAAGAGGAGGGGACCTAAGAGACGTGCGTGCGGGGGGAATGGGAACAGGTCCCTCCCTGGGGAGGCAGGCAAATCTCCTGCCAGCCTCTCTGCCTTCCCAGTTACCGCTGAGCAACAGGCATTGGAAACTGAGGGCCAGGCGAATGAGGATGGAAAGGAAGGTCCATCCGGGAAGACTTCCAGGGTGAGTCGCTCACCCCCACACCTCAGGACTAGTTCAATCAAGGAAAAAGGGGGGTACTCGTGGTAGGTGATTCCCTTCTGAGGGGACCTGAGGGCCCCATATGTCGACTGGATCGCTCCCACAGGGAAGTCTGCTCCTTCCCCGGGGCCCAGGTTAGGGATATTAGTAGGAAACTCCCTGGTCTGGTGTGGCACTCAGACTACGGCCAGCTTTTGGTTATCCAAGCTGGTAGTGACAAGATCACAGAGAAAAGCCCAAAAGCCATTAAAAAGGACTTCAGGTCATTAAGGAGACTGGTTGCACGATAGGGAGCATATGTTGTGTTTTTCTCGAACCTTTCAGTGGCAGGGAAGAAACAGGGACCAAAAGAAAACAAAAAAGAAACCAAAAGAAACAGGGAAGCACATCTGATTAACACGTGGCTCAGAGGCTGGTGCCACCAACAGAATTTGGGGGTTTCTGATCACAGGGAGGTTTACATGGCACCGGCCCTGCTGGCAACAGGTGGGGTTCAGCTGTCTCAAAGGGGACAAAGGATCCTCTCACATGAATTGGCAGGGCTCGTAGAAAGGTCTTTAAACTGGATTTGAAGGGGGAAGGGGACAGGACTGGGCTGGCCAGAGAGGAGCCCATTCACAGCATGCGGGTGCTGGTGGGACGCTGTGCTGGTACGGCCGTTCAGTCTGCCGTCTGCAGCCACCTGGGGAATAAATCAGGTGCCAAACCAGGCTTGGCACCAAGGCTGCCCAGCTACCACCAAAGACGGTAACGAGAAGGCAGACCATCCTGGGGCTGTGTATGGCTATGGTATATCCTCCTGCTCTCCTCCAGGAAAGCCTGCACGCCTGGCCACCTCTCTGGAATGCCCGTACACTAACGCACGCAGGATGGGGAACAAGCAGGAGGAACTAGAGATCTGCGTGCGCTCCCAGGGCTATGATCTCATCGCAGTTACTGAGACATGGTGGGAGAGCTCACATGACTGGAACACTGTCGTGGATGGCTGTGTCCTTCTTAGGAAAGACAGGTCAGCAGGGCGAGGTGGTGGGGTTGCTCTTTGTGTGAGAGAGCAAGTGGCATGTATTGAGCTCTCCCTGGGTGTGGATGAAGAGCGAGGAGAATGCTTGTGGGTAAGGATCAAGGGGCAGACTAATATGGGAGACACTGTTGTGGGTGTTTACTCCAGGCCACCCAGTCAGGATGAGGAAGCTGAGGGGGCCTTCTGCAGGCAGCTGGAAGTAGCCTTGCAGTCACAGGCTCTAGTTGTTATGGAGGACTTCAATCACCCTGACATTTGCTGGAAAAGCTACACAGCCAGGCATGCTCAGTCCAGGGGGTTCCTCCAGTGCATTGGCAATAACTTGTTGACGTAGATGGCAGAGGAGCCAACAAGGAGAGGAGTAGTGCTGGACCTTGTACTGATAAACAAGGAGGGACTTGTCGAGGATGTGAAGGTAGGGGGCAACCTTGTGACCTTGAGATGGTGGAGTTCAGGTTCATATGCAGTAAGTACAAAGCCACAAGCAGGATCACTGCCTTAAACTTCAGAAGGGCCAACTTTGGCCTCTTCAAGGACCTGCTTGGAGAAGTCCTGTGGGACAGGGCTCTAGGTGGTAGGAGGGCCCAAGAGAGCTGTTTAATATTCAAGCACCATTTCCTCCAAGCTCAAGACCATAACATCCTGAAGAGTAAGAAATCAAGTAAGAGAGCTAGGAGACCTGCAGGGATGAGCAGGGAGCTGGTGAATAACTTAAGCAGAAGAAGGAAGTATATAAAACATGGAAGAAGGGGCTGACGACCTGGGAGGAATGCAAGAATGCTGTCAGAGGATGTAGGGATGCCATAAGGAAAGCTAAGGCATCCCTAGAACTAAACCTGGCAAGGGAGATCAAGGGCAACAAGAAAAGCTTTTTCAAGTACACTGAGGGAAAAAAGACCAGAGGAAATGTGGGCCCACTGCTGAATGAATTGGGGGCAATGGTGACCGAGGATACGGAGAAGACGGAGTTCCTGGATGCCACCTTTGCCTCGGCCTTTACTGCTAAGACCAGCCCTCAGGAGTCCCAGAGCTTGAAAACCACAGGGGAAGTCATGCAAGACTGGACGGGCAGAGAGCTGGGCGGGGAGAAGTAGAA
>NW_010248520.1:0-736 GCF_000690775.1 Eurypyga helias
TCCCTTGGGCCAAGGGGTGGTCCAGGGGCTCCCCGGGTTGAAGGGTCCCTCCAGGAGCGCCTTGGGCCCAAGAGGGTCTCCATGGTCTCCCTCGGTTTGGGAGAGGCTCCAGGGGCTCCCCTGAACCTTGGGGAGCTCTGGGGTTTCCCTTGGTTCCAGAGGGGCTCCCTGGTGCCCTCTCTATCAGGGTTTCCCTCAGTCCCAGAGGGGCTCCATGGTCACCCTCCATCCAAGAGGGTGCCCATGGTTTCCCTTGGTCCAAGGAGCTCCAAGGTTTCCCTTGGCTTGAGAGGGTCTCCAAGGTCTCTCTTGGCCCTGGGTGGCTCCAGGGGCTCCCTTAGTCCAAGAGGGTATCCATGGGTCTCCCTTGGATTGAGAAGGGCTCCATGGTCTCCTTTGATCCTTGGGGAGCTCCAGGGGTTCCCTTGGTCCCAGAGGGGCTCCATGGTCGCCTCTCTCAATCCAAGAGGTTCTCCATGGTCTCCCTTGGCCCTGAGGGCTCCAGGGGCTTCCTTAGTCCAAGGAGCTCCAGGGTTCCTCCTGGTCCAAGAGGTCTCCATGTTCTCCCTTGGCCTTGGCGGGGGTTCCACGGACCTGCTCCCAGGGGCTCCAGCCCCTCGTGCTCCATGCCCGCTCCCGGGGGGGCCGCGGCGCGCCCAGCTCATGCGGGGAGGGGAGGGGGGAAAGCGGCGCGGTTACCTGGCCAGATGATGGCTTCCAGCAAGGTGACCCTTCT
>NW_010248521.1:0-200 GCF_000690775.1 Eurypyga helias
ACTGGTCTGCACTGGTCTATACTGGGACACTCCGGTGGGACACGGTGACTGATGGGCCACAACGACAGGGGACTGGGGGGGCTGCTACTGGTGCCTCTGGATCCGTAGTGGCCCATACTGGTCCGTACTGGCACATACTGGTCCGTACTGGCCCACACTGGTCTGTACTGGCCCATACTGGCACTAGCCCATCCTGGCTG
>NW_010248522.1:0-340 GCF_000690775.1 Eurypyga helias
AAAAGAGGGGACGGGGGTGTGAAGGGAACAAATAAATTAAAAAAAAAATAAAAGAAGAAGAGAAAGGAGAAGAAGAAGAAATGGATCTGTAACTCTCAGCTGGGGAATTGTGTCAAACACAAGAGCACATAAAGCGCATTCCTTTTCAGAGGCCGAGTCATAAAAATTTATACAGAAAGTGGATGAAGTCGGAGACTCGTGTGAACACCGCTTTCAAAAAAGATCACAGGCGCTCAGATGATTGCAGAGGAAGACATGAAAAAAACATTAAGCGCCGCTTGTCAAAATGTGCCTCGCAGCGGTTTTTTTATTAATGCACATACACATACATGCGGTATAC
>NW_010248522.1:442-693 GCF_000690775.1 Eurypyga helias
GAGAAAAAAAGAAAGAAAAAAGGAGGAGAGCGGCACCCGCCTGTCCCTTACCGGTGGAGTTGGTAGACATGCTCTTCTTATTGCTTCCGAGCTGGAGTGTAGAGAGGGGTATTTGTGCTCAGGTAGGGTGGGATGCATGGCAAAATGCGGCTGCTTGCTGTTCATGGACATCATCTTGAAGGCTTGGCATGTAAATCCACAAACACTCCTAAAGTCGGGGGAAAAGTGCTCTCCGGGCGCTCTCCTCCCGC
>NW_010248523.1:0-1933 GCF_000690775.1 Eurypyga helias
GTGATTCTATGATTCTATAAGTATGGTACTTCAGGGACAGATGGAAAACACCCACATTAGTGTTTCAGCTCACATCTCCACAGCATTGTTTGAAGCTCCTTGTATCTCCGACCTGTTGTGCTCACTGCACATGGTGGACCAGTCTTCGAGCACGTCAACTGGACTCCTTCCAGCCGATGCCCAACCTGAAGCTGCGCTGCAGGCATCCACAGGCTCCTGGGATCAGCCTATAGCTTGTTCACGCACACGTATGTGGACAACAGGCCCTCTTCCACCTGCTGTCTTGCTTTGGTGCTGCTCAACCTACCAATGCAAGCACAGATATTGCCGTGCTCTTTGATTATCACCCAGTTTTCCAGGCTTCTATTTCTAGCATCATCTAGGTGGAGAGCAGGGTTAAAATGGAAAATAATAGAAATATTGTTTGGATCTCAGTAAGTGCTTCATTTAGATACAACTTGATTTCTGGAGAAGCATTTGGCTGAACACTGATGGCACAGCTCATCAGGCAGCTCATGTAAACAGGCGCAGAAGAAATTGTGAAACCGAACTCAATATATTGTTAACTCTCTCTGAATCTAAAATATTTTAAAATGGGGGGCAAATCAAAATGTTATAAATAATTCTGATTATCCTTCAAAGGCAGGACTCCAATTGTTGTGACGCACCTTCTCTCTTCCTTCACTGCCATAAATAATATTCTTTCAAGGGAAATTGTGAAGGCCTGAGGTAAAACTAATATTTTAAAGTTCTATCCCTGGTAGGTTACAAAACTTCTCTGCTGACCCTATATTCTTGGTTCTATATTGATTTTTACAATTAAAAATTTATCAGGACTAGAGGAAGTAATAAAGCAGCCAAAATCACAATGGGAAACCCAGAAATGAAAAAATAAGATTGTTTCAGAGACTGAGGCAGGCTGGAGCCAGTAACTGTAGTTGATGCATGCAATATCTAAATACAGGCAACAAAACTGGCTTACCACACAGGGAACAAGAAAGAAAGGAGAGGAAGAAGGAAGCAGAAGACAATCAATGGAGTTAGATTTATAGTGAAAAGGTTAATTAAATCTTTTGCTGACTTTTACTTTGGAAGTCACTTTTCCTAATGTAAATACATAAAGTGCCCTTTTCTGAGGCTCTACTCTCAAAAATACTTGGTGCATACAAAAAACACCCCACAATAAATCACCACCTTCACTTTCTGAAAGGTGAAGTGGTGCAACTGCATAGCAGTTGACCTGCAAATAAATCTTCCTAGCTAGACATGTCCCTTTCTGTCTGGCACTGTAACTACTGGAGGCATTTCTTTCCTTTAAAGAACAGAAATCTTATAGGATTATGGCTATCAGAAAGGATCTGTGCAGACCCGCACGCATAAATCTGTTCAGATAGAACAGCCAAGTTACTTCTCCAAAGCTTAAAGAACACGATTTTATAAACTGAAGAAATAGCGAACTTGCACAGTATCATCTTCAAAGGTCAAGAGCAACATCGCAGGAGCAGTATTTTCTCTAGCCCCCCTTTCAGCCAAGCCTCACCACCCTTACTATGGCCGTAAATGATGGAAAACAAAAGATTTAAGTTGCCCCAGAGTGATGTTAAAAGAAATGCCATGGTACAGCAACTGGGGACGGAAATCCATACAAAAAACATCAACACCCACAGAAGCTTTTAAGATGCACAGACGCAGGTCATCCCGTTTCAGTGGAAAACAGAACAATTTAAGAGAAAAAAATAAACCCTGAACCCAGCCTCCAATTTGGTTTGGCTGTATCTTCAGTAACAGATCAATTTTTAGTGCTATTCTTGATTTATGTATTTTGAAAATTATAGCATCCTCCTGCTACTAAAATAATTGTACATGATGGAGCTGGAAGAGGTGTGGGGTGGGAGGAGGGAAAGAAAAAGGGGAAAATTACTGTACTTCTTTC
>NW_010248523.1:1964-12879 GCF_000690775.1 Eurypyga helias
TGCCAACATTCACAGATTCTCACATGCTTGAATAAGAACCTCTCATGTGTAAAATCAAAACTGAGGGATGCAGTTTCTTTGCGGAGCTGATCTTTCCCTCTCCTCTTGCCAGACATATGCAAGTACGTAAGGCTATCCAAACACAGCATCACAAGCTACTTTGTTCAGCCTCGGAAAGGATCATAATAGCTTCATCTTATAAAAGAGGCGGCCATCACACCCAGCTATGGAGATGGCATTTAATCACCACTGAAAAACCACGAAGTCAAGAGTGAAGAAATGGCTGATCTGGGCTTGCAGTTCCCTCCCAGTGCTGGTGTTTCTCCTGGGAAGTTAGAGGGGAGACAGATGAAGCGAGTGCCACAATTCTACCTTCCTGATAAGTTATATTTCTCCATCATTTCAGCTCTGCCACTGAGAAGAGGAACAAAGAAAGTCATCTGTGCAGCACGCTGAGGGGATTATCGTAGAATGGTTTGGGTTGGAAGGGACCTTAAAGATCCAACCTTCCACTGGACCACGTTGCTCCAAGCCTCATCCAACCTGGCATTATGAAATGTTGGGGGGGAAAAAAAAAAAAAAAAAAACCACACAGAAAAAAGAATAAACCCCAGATGCTAGCACCCCATATGGCACCAGCTACCTCCACTCCCTCAACAAGTGCAGTCAGGGAGCAGGCTCAAGCATCCCCTCCACCTCACCTGCTGGGCACCCACAGAGTCGAGATGCAACTTCCCACAAGGACAACAAGTGATAGCCATGAAATACATCACTACACAACATCGGTGTCCAGCACCTGCCACCTTCATGTATAGTGTTTTTTTTCCACCGGCTAAGAAGGAGAAAAGCTTCCCAAAGGGAAGCAGATAGAAAAACGTGGGTTTAACAAACAAAAATGCCACATCTGTAGATGACCTGTCTCCTTTTGGTCTACATGGCTCAGATCCCCAAGGCATAAAGACCTGCACTTGGGGTGAAGTGAAGGAAAAAGCAGTATTTTGGGTCAGCTTTGAAGCAGGATGTGAAATCTACAGATAACAAGGTATCTCTTTCTGACCTTGGGTCCTGAAAACACTGAAAATGTTGAGTTTTTCTTACACTGGTCATTAATAATTATTACCTGCACACAGAAGCAAGAAGTGCCAAAGTGCTGCACAAATCTTCTGCACATGCAGATGCAGAGCAAGCGATGACCATGGCCAAAGGGCAACTCGTGTGGTCGGCAGGTCACGACTTCCACCGACTCTACTACCTGCTCACACCTATGCTTGCATTGAAAGAGAAATTGTTGTAGAAATGGAGAAGACAGCTCTGTCTTCAAAGGTCTATTTTTCATACATTTCTTTGAATATACCTGAATATTTCCTGTTATGGGAAATAGGAGGCTTTCCCACAACACTGGAAGAAAACCATTTAGTATTACATACAGCGATTCTTAAATTATTCTACTGGATTTAAAGGGTAAGAAAAGAAAATAAACCTGAAGTTTCCACTCCTTCCTTTCTTTCTCTCCATTAAGAATTTTTTTTTCTTCAAATACTCTGCTTACAGAAACAGATGTTGGCACATATACCTAAATAATGCCTCAGTAAGGACAAGTAGCATTCAGAAGAACAATCATCATCATACAGATCTTTTAATGTGGGTTTTTATGGTGGGTTTTTTTTTTTTTTGAAGAAATTATACAATAGAAGAGAAAAATCAGAAATCATCCTTAACATATTCCAGGGAACAAAGACAATCAGCTCATCAGAAGGAACTAGTCAGATATATCACATTTTACCATATATGTCCTATTGTAATTGGTCACTGACACAGTCATTCAGTTCATGTGACTGGCAAAACAGTCATTTCCCCACAGATTACTATTCAGTGCCCTAGGATCAGAAAGGCACAGTGAAAAGGGTGAATTGTTTGTCTTATTAACCTTATTTTACAAAACATCATCATACAGCCCCAAATATTCTATTTTTCATAAAAAGAAACAGATATCTGACTCTGTTTATCTAAGTCCTCCCCAGCAGGGGTCACTGAATTAATAACAAATATGAAATAAGACTAAAATGTGGACGTTTATTCTTCCAAAAACGACTCCCTGCCTTTTAATTTCATGTTCGCATAGATGCCCTTTAAAATGTAAAATTCTTTGTGCAAAAGTCATTAAGAAAATTCCAAGTCAAACCTGACCGATTCAGCTTTATGAGCAAAGTAATAAACACGTCATTAACACAGAAGAACTTCTACAAATTCCAAATCAGCAGGTGCCCATCAGATACAGCACATAAAATTCAATTTAACCTTGTCTCTTCTTGTCCCTATTTCTTTTCATCTAGTTTTCTTTTTATTTGATTTTTTTTTTTTCCCCAGGATCACAAGAAGCAGAAGAGTCTCAGCTGGTGTAAATTAACACAGTTGAAGTCTTATAAATATTTGCATAATTCTGAAGTCTTGTTTACCATCTGTAGAGCTGGACCCAACCTCCCAGACAAAATAAAAGCAAAAGCAAAAGTTGTCTCATGGTGTCTGCTATCTAAATATAAAGCTTTGTTTCCAAAGATCAGAGAAAATTTACAGTGAACTAGTATTTTTTTAAAAGAACCCTTAACTTTTAATATCACATCCAAAACTGGCATCATCATCTTTCCCACTTTTTCCATCTACACAGTGTGTCGTCTTTCCACAAATCTCACTGTCAGCCAGAATCTGAATAATTTATTTGCTGATCTTTCCAAAACAAGACAAAAAAGGAGGAAAGTTTCTGCTCAATAAATTGTACTTGAGCTTTAAATTAAAAAGAGGGAAATAAGGTGTTTCTTCGTGAAAGTGCTTGAGAGCCAGCATTTCTATTCCCTTTTCTAATAAAAATGCACATTTCTCCAAGTTGCATTGTTCGAGCTGAAGTGGCTCCCATTGTTTCCTCCCCAGCTCTGTCGAGGGCTCCTGACAGATGACCCAGGCAGGGCTTGCTTCTTTGTCTTCCAACCTCCTTATCACCCTTAATTTCCACTGAAAAGGGGCAATCTGCTTGGCCTACAGCCTCTTCCTGGGAGTAGCATTTGGTAAACCCGGGGTCTCCTCCTACCCCTTGGCTTTTATGCAGAGCATGTCCGCATCCCAATTATCCCAGGAGAAGTTCTGCATAAATTAGTTGATATTGTTACTAAAGCTGTCAGGAATAAATTGTTCTTATTTGCCACAACTGTCAAACGGAGGGAGGGGGCTCCAAGATGAGCTTTGACACGCCACTGCTGCTCAAAGGCAGAGATGCAAATGCTACCTCCTGCCAGGGTGTTGTCCTGACGACTCCTAGCCATGCTTCTGAGAAGATGATAAAACACACGCATACCCACAGCTGCCTTAGAGATATTCTGCAGATATCTGACAGAATCGTCCTATGGACCAGGAATTTATATTTTTAAAAAATCCCATTTCTGTTAGAACTTGCAGATATATCTAAGCAGAGTTCTGAGTGACTGCTTCCTAACCCTACGCCCATGACCTTTAACTCAGGTTTTGTGTTTTCCATCAGCAGGTGGAGGGTTCAGTCTTGATGACTGTTTAACAAAGGAGAACCTTTGAAAAAAGAAACAAAACCCAGATTTTAACTCATGTGTTTAAGATTTTTTTACTTAATTTGCTAAGTCACTGCACTTGCAGAAGAAACCCTAGCAAAAGTAGGTGTAAATCAGATGTAAAATGGTAGCCAAAATGCATCGTTCACTCCTGTGGTACACAATTTTCAGGGGAAAAGGAAAGAATTCAGACCATCGCTGGGTGACACTCATAGCTCAGATAAGCATCCTTCAACTTGTTGACTCCAATTCTCATGTACACTGGCATAAAATTCTGCTTAACCAAACTGTAAGATAGAAGAATGGAAGTAAACAAAAATCTGCTTTATACTATAAACTAAAGAAAGCTTTCAAAAGCATAAAAACATTGCCTCCTGATAAGCTGGGTACAGTTATTTCTAATTCATACATGTATACATAAAGAAAGTGTGACCCAAGAGTGTTGCAACTTGCGACCACTTAACAGCTAGATAGCCCGGATAAAACCAGAGATACTAGAGAAGGAAATTCTCTGCAATCTACAGCCACAGACATTAGTATGCGCAAGGACCAGAAGCAAAAAGGTTAAAGAGAAAAACCCAGTTTGTATCTCCCAAGAAATCTGGGGCCAAAGGAAAATAAAAATACAGTGTTCTTGAAATGCTTTCTTAATTTTAAAGTAAAAATGTTTCTGATCTGCCAAATGTAAATCTCACCCCCACCCCCTAAGCCCCACATATCAGTTCCCCTTCCCACTAAAACAACAAAAAACATTTCAGAAGATAAATCAAGAAGTCTTTCCAAAGTGAGATTTCAAAGAACTCACAAAAATGTGAATTAAACATGATTAAAATAAGATAATGACATTACACTTTTCAATTTCCTACTCAATGTATATCTCATGGATTTCCCAAACACAGCAAAAGTAGATATATTCTACAGGGGACGTAAAACCGAAAATCCACCAAAACACAGAACTTTGCTTACTTACACACAGGCAAACAGAAAGTATCATTTTTGTACTTGCCCTACTAGCTGTCCACAGCAGACCAGTACATGATGCCTGCCACTCGACAAAAAAAACACTCTCTGACTTGGAAAAGTCTTGAGCAGTTTGCACCTGATTGCCAATCCTACGTAATAGTTGGAATATGGATCGTACCCTCAATCGTTTAAGATCTTTATAATAAACCAACATGTTATTTGGAACTGATGGGCACCAAGGACTAACTGCAGTAAATTTCACAGGTTAGCCTGTTTCCCACCCTGTGCTGGCACAACCCCGCACAGGTGGAGGACACATCGTCTGTGCATGTATTATGTTCGGGAGCAAAGCCATAAAGAGGTTCTTTTTTTTAAAGCTATATATTCCACAGGTATTTTAGTCTCATTAAACCCAGAATGTCTTGCAGACTTACCAGTGTAATTTCAGAAGCAAAACCCAAGAAAATCTGCCACTATCAAAAGATGCTCTGACATTTTGGAATTGAACATTTTCATTTTTCATTTTCAAGAGTTTGGGGTTGGGGTTTTTTTGCATCATGTAAGAGCTATCCTGTACATTATTACAGTATAAACATATTGTTTTGCACACACCAGAACTCTAGAAACTTAATTTCCTGATAAATTACATCCCATTTTCTTACACTGCCACCTCATTAATTCCTCCTCTCCCCACTGAGTCACCTCCAATCCCCAGCTTTCCCCTTCCAGCCCGCACCCCGGCTGCCGACCAAAGCCTCAGCACGTTTCACTCAGGAGACCGAACACAAGTCTCCAGCCAAACCCATGCCAAGGGGACATTTGGCTACCGTACCCCAGCCACGCCGGAACACCCGGTCCTGTCTTTTTTTCAGGTGCAGCTCTCACTCGTATCTCCTCTCTACACAGCTACTGATTTTCATTAGTTCTGGAAGAACTTAATATTTCTTAAACACCCACTCCTCTCAAGTTTGGCTGAAACTGGACAATGTATTGAAGTGACTTGGAGATAGACAGAAGCATGAAATTAATTTTGTGCTATAGGAAGCAGACAAAAATAGTCAAGAATTAACACAAAGCAGTTTTATACAAGATATTTAATTTTTTTTTTTTAAATCAGCCCAAAGGTTGCAAACATTTTTGTACATTCTTAATTCTTCTTAATATTTTAAAATAAAGCCAAAGTTTTAAATCAAAGGTTTCATGAAAACTACCCACTGCACAGCTTTGTCCAGCAGCCTGACCACATTTCCACCACATCAACGGAAATCTTATTCCAAGGAACCTACCCCAGATTTCCTCTCTTTTATTAATAGGAAAAAAAACACCCCAAACTCAAAAATATCACAGGTTAGCATAAATTTACCCTTGCTGAAATCAAGACCTGAATTCATTTGTTTCAGTGGGGAAGCTGCACCAAATGTTACTGAAAAAAATCCACAAATTTATTTGAAAAATACTATCTTCCAATACAACTTGAAGGGAAACAGAAAGTTGAAAGCTGGACCCTTCACCTATACATTTAATACAATCTGTTCCTCTATAGCAGAAAATGGAAATTCCAGGGCCCTTTCCTTGCACTAGTGTGTTTGAGGGGGTTTTTTCTCAGTTGTGATGGTTCCCCTCCCTCCAGACTAGGGTTAGTGACTGATTTCTCACCATTTTCTGTGAACAGAATGCATGATTCTGTACTGGAAGATCTCAGCCCAGAGCATCCACTTGTGGACATAATGGAATAATGTCGTCTAGTTTCTTTAGGGTAATAATGCAGATCCAAAAATACATTGCCCTAGAGGTAATACATTGTTGACTTAGTAATTATTTAATATTGCTATAGGGCCTATAAATCTTAAACGTTATCAAAGTGTTTGACACTAGAATTCTTGAGGAAATTAATTTGTCCTGTTAAATGGAAGATAAGCTTTGATCTCAGTGAAATCGTTCAAAGATGTGTGATGAAGACTCTGCTATCCTGTCCTTCTTAGACTTTGTGAAAACATTAATTATGACTCATATTCACTGTGTATTTCAGCAAAAATGCATCAATTAAGTACTTGAACCCACCTCCTCCCAGGAACGTATTACAAAGATGTAACTTTTATTTTGAACTAATTCTATAATATCTCTATTTTATAGTTCCATTCTATAATATTTCCAAATTATAGTTTCTTATGAGTTTTGTTGGGCAAATGAGTCATTAATGCTTATGTCTATGTCATATAACCAATATACTTCGTTTTTCCAGAATGGCCCTGACTACAGTGAGCCTTTATCAGACCCTCTTCACTCAGAAGTCGCTTACCCACAAGAGTGTCATGTCTTTGCCAGTCCCCTTGACCCAAAGCTACCACAGCAAGCTGTTTAGTTCACATGTCTATGTTTGCATAGGGGTATTTCTGAAATAGGCCCTTACCCCCACACATATTCAAGGAAGATGGATATTCTTTGCTTAACTCCCAGCTCAGAAACATGAATGAGCCATGTGGACAGGGCAGACACAGCCATGTCCCCTGGCACAGGGACCAGGCAAAGGCATCTCTCTCCGGAGCAGTGTCCAGCACCATGCCAGTGCTCTGGTTCAGTTTCAGGACTCAGAACTGCAGATGTAATTTGCGCCCCGAGAAAACCTGCTGAAGAAAGGTGATACAACAAGAGAGTTCACCCCAAATGAGATCTGGCTCAGGATAGGCGAAGGTGAGTAAGGCTATTTCAGGGATTAAATCTCAGCCCCACAGACCTGCTCGAGTCACCCTGCAAGCCACCTTGGCTGCTGTCAGCAGGGAACATGGAAACCACCCTGATGCTACAGCCAGGCAAGATATAGCCATAAGGCATGTTCTAGTTTCATTTCTTCATATCAATCTTTACATACATTACCTAACTTCCTTAGCTCTGCAGTCCAACAGATCAAAGCAAAAGGCAGATGGACCCTGAACTTGGTGCAGCATCAAAAGTGCTTTCTGAGAAGATGCGAACGCCCGGGGAGCCACAGCAGCAGGGTCTCACCACCACACCGAGGACAGGGGCTCCTGGGGTACATGGCAGGATTCACGTCTCCAAGAATCTCCTCAGTCTTTCAAGGAAAGAATAACTAGCGCAGCAGGCAGGAATGAGAGCATTCCACTGGAAAGCGTTAACCAGAACCTAATGCCACACTGCAAGGGAAGCCAGCAGAGAGAACAGGGGTCCATGCTTGGCAGCGTAAGGTCTGCAGAGCAGAGGAAAATGGTCTTAGCAACCAGGCAAGGACACAGCCCTTTGCAATACCTCTTCCACTCACTTTGCCCTGCGAAGGAAGCACCATTCTGTAGCGTGGCTATGAGCTCCGCTCCCTTGCACCCAGCCTTCAGCGCTGCAGCAACAGCTACACGCGGCTGGAAGAGCAAACCAGGGTCGCACCTCCCGCTGGGAAGCCTTCCCAGAGGCACAGTCACTGCCCTTCCCAGCCGCAGCCTGCCCACCCACCCTAAGGGTCAATACCGCATTTATATTACGAGGGTCAACACTAACTCAGCTTTTTCCCCAGGCTGTTCAAAAGGAAGTACAAAGCCTTTTTTTCGTGCTCTTCACAGCATTCTGGAGGCTGGAGGGAAAAAAAAAAAAAAAAAAGTAGTAGGCTGACAGCAAGAGTACATTAATACTAAAGAGAAGAAGAGAGGGCAACGAATATTGTGGCCAGCCATGGCTGCTTTCCAGCGCACTCGGAGTCTTTCAGCAGCCAGCTGCAAGGGAGTTAAGTGCAAGAGCAGAAGGAAGGACGAGCAGCTGCTTCTTGGACTGCATGGGGAGAAGAGGCTGTCAGTCTCCGCCGACCCTGTTCCTTTCTCAGGTGGAGAGATGCAGGGCTGTAAATACAAACAGTGCTAAATGAGAGACCATTTAGCCCTGCACAGAATTCAGCCTGGTGGGAAATTTTCTACCACGCATGGTGGAAAATGGGAGCGCTCTCTTCACTCCTCCTTTCCCTTCTCCCACCACATGCAGTGGTCATTAGCGCTACATATTTTACCGTTTGGCTGCATTTGACAGCTCAAATTCACCAAGTATTGAAATGATGGCATATTTGATTTAAACAGACCTTTGGCAAACAGAAGGAGCTAAAGTTCAGCTCCTTCCAACTTGATACAAGCGTCCAATTAAATAACAGAGAAGTCACCTAAATTCTCAGCACCTTCGAACAGGATTAATACTCTGTCACTGGGTATCATTTTGCAGATCTAGTCATACAATCCTGTGATATGAAATATCTCATTAGACAGGGATCCAAAAAGAACATAATGTCAAGCAGTGGCAAACAGAAAAGGGGGATCAGCACTTGGGAATGTAGGCTCATACTGATGCTAATTATAATCTAATAATTAAAATCATTACATGGAATTCTATCATCTCTATCTGCACAGTCTACATCTATCTGCCTCCATACGTATGTAGACATTTATGTACATACGTTAACCAGTGTTAGAATAAATCAGTATCAGATTACCCAGTTAATAATTGCCAACTTCTGGATGACTTCCAGACTCTTTCATGCACATCTGCTCCACACATTAACAAAATGTACAGCAACCAATGCTGCACAATCCAACACCACAATTTAAATATTTTGTAGAATTAATTGTATGTAATTAAACTTAATATCATTACATTTGTGTTCTCAGAGGCAAGTATTTAATAATTGCTGTAATGTCAACAAATTACTTGTTCCCCCCAGATCAAGAAAACAGCTTGGTGAATGGTATCACCATCCATACTTAGCAGTATTTGTTAAATAACCATACTACAGAGCAACGAAGACACAACCCAATTCATCAGCTTCTCCCTCTATACACGCTCTACATCACTACCAATATTAATGGCTTTCCATGCAGGCAGCTCGGCACTCACAAATGAGAACATCTCCTCCTCCGCTCTCCCCGCTTGCCAGGAGATGGGCAGAGCTCCCAGGTATGCCATCACTCAGCACAGCCGGAGCCACCGCGTCGTACCTGCCAACCTCCGTGGGTCAGGAATTTAATTAGCATGCAGTGCTGAGAGAGCAGCTGCTTGGTGGCTGTTTCCTCGTTTATTTATAGCTGCACCTTTGCATCCTGCATGTTGTTTTTTTTTTCTTAAACTCACATTTGCATGATGAAGATGCGTGCAGTGCAACTTCACCAGCACCATCTCAGAAGACTTTCTGCACTTAAACTAATGGCCCATGTCATATATCACCGAGAACTGCAATGAAGAGGTGTCAGTAAGATTTCAGTTTTGAGGCCTTTGTTCTATTCGACTGATTTATGAGGTAGTTATCTAATAAAAAGCTCTTACCGGCTTTCCTATGACCGCAGAAGTGTTGTATATTATGACCTGACCCCCTTTCTTTAATGGATAACTTGGATTCAGTTGCTGTCAATTCCTTCCCACGACTGATTCTCCTGCACCATTAACCTACTTCTACATTTCCTGATCTACAGAGCTGTAGAGAGGGTATTTTGCAGATACCTTCTGTATTTCAAGTTTAAGTTTTGTTGTAGTTAGGGTCACATGAGCAGGAGTCAAATCCCTAAATGTAACAAGTCAGCAGACAGGGTAAGCAGTCTGCGGGTGTCCCAGTTTACAGCAAATACCAGGTTATAGAAATGGTCCTAAGTCTGTTCTATGTCAGGCTCAACTACACGTTGCTCCTGCTTGCATTTGCCAGGGGTTAACCCCGTAAGCAGATTCATCACTACTCACTAACAGCAGAGCTCATCTCCTCTTCTTCCACTTTGTCAGTCGCACCGAAACCATCCCACACCCACCCCAGCAGGGACCTCTTGGAGTCTGACGGGCAAGTCTAAAATGAGCCTGGGATTTAGGCTGGGCCCCTGGCTACTTTAGCACCAACACCCTTGCCTCTGCTTCTCTCTGGAGCTCTAGGTATTGGCATAGTCCAGAGTTGTGCATCTCCCCTGTCAGGTGAGGCTGAAGATCCAGCTCTATTCTTTATTGGAATGATTGTGTTGTTACAGCACGTGTAGAAACCAAGAGAATCTAATTTTAATTAGGAAAAAACCCTTTATAAACAAAAATATTTAGCTGATTTTGTTTGTTTTAAACTAGTTTGCTAGCTGGTATTTTAGTATCCTATCAAAAACGTTTCAGACACTTGTTTGAGTTCTACTTCACGTTTTCTGCCCGCCGAGGCTGATCCCACACACTCGCGGAGCAGCACATGCCTCAGCCTCCCGGCTGGCCCCCACCTCGGTGCGATGCCGGTGACCTACCCAACAGGCAGCTGCAAGTGGCTTGGGGGCTCACGCCATGGGAGCACAACTAGCAAGAGCTGGGTCCCCAAGGCGGGAGGACACTGCTCTGCAAGCTCTGCTACGTGCTCCTGTGAACGGACTTACCACTTCCAC
>NW_010248523.1:12903-13812 GCF_000690775.1 Eurypyga helias
GAAAAAACAACTCCCTTCCGTATTCCTTACTTACCATTTCAGGGATTACACAGTGGTGAATTACCACTACGATGGTGTGATTGCAGAGTGTCGAATTACCTTAGAAATAGCTGCTTCTCAGCATAGAAATGCAACGTCGCGCTGAAACAGTTTTAAGCCAATGGAAGTTCTCTGATTTCAACAGTGAAGCTACAGCATAAAACTGGAACATGGGACTGTTCCATCTACTGAGACACCAAGAAGTTTTGCAGTCCATCCAATATCAGTACGATCTTATGCACCTCTCAAACGTCTCAGCTACACAGTGTTAGCATTACTAACTTAATTCCATTACAAAGAGAACCGTAAATCAGCAGTGGAAGCAAATAAATTATTAAATTAATAGTTTCCGCAATCAAAAAAGTGACCTTCCTTATTTGAGATCTACAGTTAATCAGTATAACAGACATAATAGGCAAGAGTCTGATCCACCTGTACTGGTACATCAAAGAGTGAATAGATTTATTGCAGATTTAAGTTGATGATTTGTATATACTGATGATTGTACCCTACTGCAAGGTAACCAAGCTACCATGTATCTTAGTTCAGTACAATTAATTACTAACTCTCCAAATACGTAGGTTTTTCAGAACAGGTTCCCCCTGCCATCCAGAGGGACCTGGACAGGCTGGAGAGGTGGGACCGTGCCAACCTCATGGAGTTCAACAAGGCCAAGTGCAAGGACCTGCTCCTGGGTTGGGGCAATCCCAGCACAAGCACAGGCTGGGTGGAGAGTGGACTGAGAGCAGCTCCGAGAAGAAGGACTTGGGGGTACTGGGGGATGAAAAGCTGGACATGAGCCAGCTGTGTGCGCTGCCAGCCCGGAAAGCCAGCTGTATCCTGGGCTGGATCCAGAGCAGCATGGCCAGC
>NW_010248523.1:14024-38682 GCF_000690775.1 Eurypyga helias
CTAGATGATCTTTAAGGTCCCTTCCAACCCAAACCTTTCTATGATTCTATGATAATATGAAAGAAAGAAAATTCACAGCGACACAGGGACTGAAAGCCTCCCTCCTACTCTATAATAGAATCATATATGCGGTTCATGACACTGACTGCAGCACCAAAACCTCAGAGCTCTTTCCGAATTGTGACATTACATGTTACAACTATGATTTGGTTGTAGACTCATGCATGTATTGCAGATTTACTCTTGGTTTTACATCACTTTAAATCAGATGTGAACCAGACAAAGACCTGTATTAGGTCTTTCAATAGCTTCCTACACAAGTTTATCACAGAGATCATGTGAAAATGAAATTTAAATAAGCCAAAGTTAAAAAATAAAACCAGAACAAAACAGAAAAGCCTAGAGTCACATAATGATGAGTTTAACCGATTGTGAGTAATACAAAGAACTGTATCCCACATGGCAAACTTTGAATAACCTTAATTACAGGCAGTGCACCTACACTAGTAACACATCAGACAAAGTCCCAGCTGCTGACTTCAACAGTCAACAGAAAATGAGCTTTAGTGAGTAAGACCTGCTACCTTCAAATTCCTGAAATATTTATAATGCGAACAATTTTCTCTGGAAACTGTCTTACCCCAAAAACTAATGGCTTAATATTAATAACATTGCTTTATCCTGACAAGCGCCTGAGCAAATAACACATCCTTTCCTGGGAAATCAAACATAAATCAAACCTTTTTCTGTACAAGTTTCAGAAACTGCAAGAAGAATTAAGGTTATTTAAAGCATCTCAGATACAAACCTTCCAAAATGGCAAGGGTCATTTAAGGGGAAGCTCAGTTGCTAAGAGACCATAATGATAAAGAAGGAATATAAAGGCTGTTGTTTATTTTCATTTTAAAAAATTCAGGAGAGTACAACAAGGAACATACTTATCTAACAAGGAGTGAAGTGACTAGCATCGTATCATGTTTAAATTCATGGCAGAGGTAAAAGTCTAGAGCTATAATAATCGGAAACTAGATATTCATGCACTAAATGTCTCCTCCTACAGCCACTCAAAATCCAGTCAGCAAGATGTGGGTAAATTACAACATCCAAATGAGGGGTTTAAAATTTGAGCTCAATCAGCTGATGCCCAGTTCTTCAGTCCCAGAGGTCTAAGGTTCAACCAGCAGCAACACCCACTCCAGCAGCTCTGGCCTCCCTCTACAACAACAGCTTTCCAAATTACAGTACTTTAAGTGTATTTCTTTTATAACTGCATAACACTTATAGTAGAGACACTTCACTGAATACTCAGGTACTGTACTTGCATAAACTATTTAAATGAGAGGGGCTGGGGGAGAAGAGAGCTATGATTTTTCTGGTGTACCCTAACAATTCTGAGCAAGTTTTTCCTGGATTCTATCACCTGGAGTGTAAAACCTGTCTTGCAGAAGAAAACTAAGAAGTCTCCCTGCTTCATCACCTACAAGTCTGCTGAACGAGCTTTAATTTATAGTTCTGAATGCATCAGCCTTAAAAAACTCAAGGTAATCGTTTGAAAGGCAAAGGAGGTACATGGGTTAATGGAAGAAGGCAAGGGTTCAACTGCTGAGCATGGTGCATTCACCCTTCATGAGTGCTTCGATTCCACTACGCAGCACAGAAAATTTATTCCTGCAGTCATGCATGGAGGATTTAAGGCTGGCAGATTTGTATTTATTACATGTCGCAAAATAAACAACACAAGCCATTTCATTGCACAGGTGGTAAGGGTGCTCTGCTTGAAAAAATACTTAGAGAACCAAAATCTCCATCTATTTTTTTTAATAGAATGGCAAAGAAGAGTTGGAACTTGGTATGAAATGTAACATCTGAAAGTCTTAAATATGGTCACTAAAGCATTTCAAGGTCAATTTTCTTTAAATAATAATTTGATGGTTTTTAATTATTCAAGAATTTTACACAGAAAACAGTATCATTAGAATACTATATGCTAGTTTTAGGAAGAGAGTTTCATTCTTTGAAATCTCTGTTGTTTGTTTTTGAAACTTAGGGAATTCTTTATGAAGGTGAGTTCATCTCAGACTGAAGAGCCAGACCTGTGGAGTAACACTTAAGCAGGTAAGCCAGGGATGAAAATCCAGCTAAATGCTAAGGACAACTAGCTGAGAACATCTGTATGTGATGTTATAACCACTCACATGTTGAAAGAGGAACACAAAACAGTTTCTCAGCTGGAGAAACTGCATGAAATTCAAACCCAAGTCTGAAATGAGATTTTTGTCATTTAAATCTATAAATTGTCTCACTCCTATATGCCATCATGTCTTTTGCCTGTGTGCATTCCTAGTGCACCTGTAAATCCCAGGGAAAAAAACCCCAAACCACAACACACAACTAGGTATATTGAAGCATGCACTAGGTTCCATTAGAAGTGCTTTTAAATACCTGTGACACCACTAACCCCTGTGGGATCTTCTCATCCATTCAACTGTCTAACAAAGATCATTCAATTGGTGATTTATTAATTCTAAGAACTTTGAACTCAGCATAGTACACAAGGTGTTAAGAGAGAACAGCAATTGTCCCTGTTGCTAGCCAACCTTCCTTGAAGTGCCCATCTTGCTTAAAATTTGAATTTGTCTCATTCTAACTTCCAGCGATTAGTACCCAATGTTCTCTTCAGCATTAGGTCTAGGAGCTCACTAGTTTCTGGCACTTTCTCCTTTTTGTCATCATTTTGCCTCTCAAGTCACTGAGAACTGGAAAAAGTCCATTGCAGACCTTTTTGCCAACCCACAAGTCAGGCTTGTAGCTCTCTATTATGTTTACCATGGTATAAAACCCCAAAGTAATCATAACCCACTATTAAGCACACAATACTGGTAAAGACATCATTGTTAATATTGGATAGAAGAACTTCTTCTAAAGGATGCTAAATCTGAATATGCCTGAGCTAGGCATTTCATAAAGGCTTCCCAAACTGAAACACAATCCAAACTCCTTTGTCCAGAAGCAGCATGCAGGCAGGTTTGGCAACAGGCTCCTGTATCTCCCAAAACACTTCTCGTGCCGTTCGCTCCCTCTGCGATGTTGGCAGTCATCTCGCTTTGTCTCCAGCTTGGAAACAGCGTGTGTGCTGTGATGCTGAATGGGTGAATCTCAATAGACCCAGAACTACATCACCTGCAGCATCAGGCTGGCATCTGTGCGAACGATTATTGGCAGATTAGTGCTCTCCAAGACTCAGAAATTATGCCCTGTTCTGCTCTGTGAAGGATGTACATCTTTCCCTCCTTCCCTCAAAGCTGTCAGAGGCCTCAGGATACCTTCAAATAAGCACTACAGAAGACAATTTCAAATATTTGTGCATTTTTTAAGATAATCATTGGACACTTTCTCAATACCCTCAGAACCGAGACAGTGTTCAGATGGGAGTACTTGAATGTTCTGTCCTCTGGTGCCCTCATTGTCCTATTTTGCACCAAACCAGGTTACAGATGCTCTAGGTTACTTCCTAGAGGCTGTCTTGGACCAGCTCCTTGAGCTTCTGTCAGATCTTACCTTCCCATCAAGATTCAACAGCCAGGAGAATGATCACACTCAGAACAATGACTGAAAACCCATTCGGCCACTGGTTTGCCCCAAATATTATACGGGGGGTGAGGGAGGTGGGGGAAGGCTTCCTGGTTTGTGAGATTGGTTTTGTTGTGGTTTGGGTTTTTTTTTTGGTACAATAAAAACTCAATCTGCCTCCTTAGACGTGAAACATTTTAGACATTACCTCTGGTTTTCACAAACCATAATTTCCCACCTCAATTACAGTAGGGCTGATTGCACTTAAGAGGCAGAGGAATTGCAAAGCTTGAGCCAGGCAGTAATGGGCAACCAGCTTCAGGAGAGAAGAGTGTTTAACATATCCCTGGGTACATGTCCATCATCTTAGTGCAGCATGAGCTATAAGGAAGCAAATTGTGCAGGACACATGCACTTCCCCTGAAAACGATGAGAGGTTTTTTCCAGTGAAAGATTTGCCAGTTGCAAATACAGGATGAAATACCCAGAATTGCATATGCATAACTATACATCACGGCTTGATTGGTTTTAGTGCAGGTCACATGGGAATCGCTTGACATGTAGATGGAAAAGCATGCTCAACTAATGTGTCTCGATGTGTATGTGGGGTTTTCGTTACCCCTTGCTTTTAATTTCTTCCCTGTTCCTACCCCCATTTTCTTTCATTCTGTAGCAATTGCCCCAAAACACAGAAGGAGACAAGATGGTGCTGTCTCTGAAAAATCACTGGGATGGAGCTGTATACATAATTTATGTTGTGTGATGTTCCAGAAAACCTTATGCACAGAATTGCATTTTGATACTAAATGGACCTGATTAGTTCAGTATTTTACCAAACTCTAGTCAGCAATAATCATCTAATAAAAGTTTAATGACGTATGGCCCCAAAGTTGCAACAATGTGATTTTATTCATAGTTACATCAATAAAGATAACACATAAGGGATTTTTTCCAACATACCCTAAGGAAGTATTAACTACAGTGATAACCCAAGGATAGCATAGTGCACCATTTTTGTAAGAACTTAATAGCAAATAGTAGAAAACAAAATACGGAATTAAAATCATGTTTACATTTCAAGTTTTCACTTTATGATAATTTACGGATTTAAAGAATTAAAAAAAACCAAAGACTTTAAAGCTGAATTAAGTCTGGAAAATTCTTGTGGTTTTGGGGCCTGTTTTGTGGTGAGGTTTCTTCTGCCATTTTTTGGTGTGTGTGGGTTTTTTGTTTTGGTTTTTTTTTTTTTTGAGTTGGGTATTTTGGTGTTGTATTTGGAGAGGGTTTTTGTGTGGGGGTTTGGGGTGTTGTTTTTTTGGGTTTGGGGGTTTTTGTTTGTTTGTTTTGGTGAGGCACATTTCATGTTTTCCCCCCCAAGTCCTGAAAGACTGATACCATGTTTGGAGGTAATGTTAAGAAAGCTTACCTAACAAAATCTCTAAAGAGAAAACCTTTATTCAAAATTATTTAAGCACACAAGTAAATGTATTTAAAAAAAAAAAAAAAAACAAACACAAAAAACCCACCCACCACACACAAAACTGCTCTGTATCCCAGAAGGGTTTTAAAAAAAAAATCTCCCTTGGCTAGTATTAAGATTCCACGGTTATCAATAGACATGGTCATTTAACCACTCGTGCCTCTGGATGTGTAACAGAAACCCTGGGAATTGACATTTATTCAGCCTAAGAATACACAATTTGGATTTTTCCACTTTTACTGCTTCAGAGATCACAGCAGGGAACCCTTTAAAACAGGTTGCCACTGGCATTTGCCAAACTGTACTTAGAGAAGGATTTGTCATTTAGATAGACAATTTAGTTGCCTGGTAATTTGCATAATACCACAGGCACCCTAGTTTCCATGTCAAAATAGGAGAGTACTAACCCTTCTGGAGTGTCAAGAAGCTCCACAAGAACTGAATAAAATGTGGCAACTAAGCTGAAATAAAATAGCCTTCTGCACAAAAGCGGAGTAGTGTTCTGTAGACATCCTTTTAACTATCTCCATCTTCAGCTTCACCCCACAGATTAAGACCAAAGCAGTCTAAATTTGTCAAGACACCCATACTGACTGGAGACATTGATTTTTCTCCTTGTGTGAGTGATTTTTCCATGGCTTTGACCAAAAGAAAACATAAAAATCCCTTATTGCTCAGAGGCTGGCAGATTTCTTATGCGTATTCCTAGACTAGCAGAAAACACCGATTTGAGAAGTTTGAAGGGATCTGTTGTCTACTGCTCTCAGCTGTACATGCTAAAGGACACACTTTTCTCCTCTTTGAAGAGCTCTGGACAAACCTATGAGCACAGGCTGTGACTGGAGCACTGTTACAGTTTCATAAAGCTTTAAACTTCAAAGGAACAGAATTTCTATATGATTAAAATTCTTGGTAAAAGGACTAAAGAGAAAATATCCATAAGCATACTGCACAATTATGCAAGTGCATGATTAGTAAAAGTCTGTTGAAGGTTTTATATTAGTTGTCAGAAAACATACTGTGTAAAGAACAGTAGAAGTGTCTCTTGCCATAGATTTTAATCTACAGGAAGACCCTTTTAAATTTTGAAATATTTCCCTGAGATACAATCTACCCTTGCAGGAAAACATATATGCCATGCAAGTCTTATGATGCAGTTTTAGTTTCCCACAGATACCATAGATAACTAGCATTATTCAAGGTCTAACAACTAACTTCACCAGGAGATATATTACTCTAACTAAATGCTATTAAAAATAAGGAAAACCTCAGCTGACATGGAGTCTAAAATATATCCAGAGCTTTGTATCAGCAAATGATGAACCCAGCACTTTATCAGCTTTGTTCAACAGAGCCCACTAGAGCCTAACTTGCTTTAGCCAGACATCAGGGCATGTTACATATGACAGAAAACTGACAAGCTTTAGAAGGGGAGGCACACAAATCTAACTTGCTGACCAGGCAGCAAAAAGATAATTTGAGTCCTGGAGATAAAGTTTCAATTACGTAAATGTGAAACTGTACCTCTGAAGATGGCCCCCAGAATATGAAAGAGCTCTACATATCCTGGAACCTCCATCCGCCTCTTCCAAGGAAGAACAAAAAATTCCTGCAGCTTAAGAGAAGCCTGTATGGTCAAGTCTTTCCAAACAGCACTGAGTAACACTAGAGAATAGATGGGCAAGGATGATTCTGCACGGACTTTCACGGACACTTTGCTGTGATGGTGGAGGAGCCAACAAGGAGGGGAGTAGTGCTGGATCTTGTACTGATACACAAGGAGGGACTTGTCGAGGATGCGAAGGTAGGGCCAACCTTGGATGTAGTGACCATGAGATGGTGGAGTTCAGGATCATCTGCAGCAGGCACAGAGCCACAAGCAGGATCACTACCTTAGACTTCAGAAGGGCAAACTTTGGCCTCTTCAAAGACCTGCTTGGAGAGTCCTGTGGGATAGGGCTCTAGGTGGTGGGGGGGCCCAAGAGAGATGGTTAATATTCAAGCACTGTTTCCTCCAAGCTCAAGACCAGAGCATCCCGAAGAGTAAGAAATCAAGTAAGAGAACTAGGAGACCACTACTAAGTAATTAAAACAATGAAACATATGATAGAGTATCTCATCATGTGCTGACTGACACA
Organism: Eurypyga helias; assembly: GCF_000690775.1. Classification (NCBI taxonomy): domain Eukaryota; kingdom Metazoa; phylum Chordata; class Aves; order Eurypygiformes; family Eurypygidae; genus Eurypyga; species Eurypyga helias. Next base: position 21,213 of record NW_010248523.1, read on the forward strand.
CAACCAAATCCCAAAAGCAGAAAACAAATTGAAGGAGAGTGAAATTCCTCCAGCCCAAAAACGGGGAGAAAACCTCTCCAAGCCCAAGAAGTGTGAGGAAAAAAAAAAGAGCCAAAACCACACCCAAACAAAAAACAAACAAACAAAACCACAAAACAAAAACCCCACACACCACAAAACATGAACCTCCCAGCCCACTAACAAAAAACCCTGTTTTTCTGCTAACAGCCACGCCAAGTGCTAACAAAAGGAGCTAGCGACCCAGGTATCACCTAGCCCCCAAAAAGTTAACTATCCTACCACCCTCAAGTCAACTTCATGCCTTCCCAACTGTGCACACACAGGGCCTGACGTACCAATGGAATGAAACAAATCCCTCGGCCGCTGTGGGCTGCCCAGCTCTGTGTGAGAGAGGAGCTTGTTCCTGACTGAAACCAGCACAACCGCTTATTAAAGGAGTGATTTAACAACACTATCCTTTTCCCCAGCTGAATCATGAACAACACATTTCAACCTCCTGTAACCAGGCAGAAGCTGATGCCGCCGCATCCCTCTGGGCGGCTGCACACACAAGCTGTGAGCAGACAAGCACGCCTACACGCACGTATGTGCGTGCACACGTGTTCTCCTCTCCCTCTTGAATCGAGTTCACAAGGGCTGGAAGTCTGGTCCAGCCCGAGCTACAGAGCCAAGACAGACCCTGGCTGGGGCTTTATTGGTTGTGTCCCCTTTGAGGTCAGACAGGACAATTTAAAACTCCACACCTTCCAAAAGCTTAAGCATGTTTCATTAATAGCAGAGATAATAAAGCAAAGCCATTTATATTCAGTATTACGGACTCGCAGCCACAGCACAAGGCTACGAAGGGCTTTCAGAGGAGCCCTTCGTTAATGCACACACGAGGCTTACACACTGTCTCCCACATAGCTGCTCAAGTCACCTGTCCTTTGACGTGTAAATTATGGGTTAGGACCACATAAAATACATGAGGAGTGATGACTAAAGTTGATGCAGAAATACCCTTTCACTGTGGAGCAGAATCACATCACTGACTCTCCCGTGCAAGGCTATGTTGCAGGTAACGAAGTTACACAAAACTACAGCAGCGTATGGGGAAAAAGAACGTTAGCACCAATCTAGATATGAAACCTGAACCTTGCACTTTCACAAGCGTTTGCAGGTTGCAGTGGGAGCTGTACTCCAGTTCTGAGCTCAGTCATTGAACTGGATTTCCAAAAGACCTGCTAATAAACCTTTGACGTTTCAGCTCTTACAGAGTCCATCATTTTCCCCACTGCATGTATGAAATGCATTTGGCGTTCATGTTTGTGCTTCTCTCCCCGTATATACACTGACAGCTTTCTTACTAGATTTATTAATATATTTGAGAATATATTTGCAAAATTCCAGACAGGTACTTCATGGGCTGATACCATAAAAATACTGTGGAAACTATCTACATTATTCATAAGGCTTGCGACAATATCCTGCCAAAAGGAACACCTGACAAACAGCAATAAATTTGAAAAGTAGCCATCAAGTTAATTTTATTGCCAGTGCTAGTACTCCCTGCAAACATTTCACAATCTAGACTATTCATACACTGGCATTCACACCAGTCACTGGATCATTCAGATGCCCTAAAGGGTGTGGAAGAAACCCTTAACAACAAGTGAAGACATTTACAAGACACTTGCCCTTCAGAAGTTTTTGTTGGACAACTTAGTCATCCAGGAAGAACCCAAAAGAAAAAGGTTTTCTTCCTAGCAGAAATGTCTGCCAACAATAGAAATTTCAAGACGGAAACAAAACTATGGATTAACAGGAATGGTATAGCATCCCAGAGAAACAGAATCATACGGAACAGGCAGTATTTATTTTAATTTCTGGTTTGGTTATTTTATTCCAGTCATGCTCAACACTGGATGCACCTGGAATTGAAAAGAAAGTAACAGAAGTATCCGCCGTGCACAGATTTCAGTCCAGAAAGTAGAACAATGTAGAAATAAATTGGACATAATTTTAAAGGCATATAACTTGCTAAAATAATCTGTCAAAGTCCAACTGAAATAAACTGATGTCACTATTTAATTACTTATCTATTCCAAGAACCCTTCCTTTGTAAACCAGAGAGGAAGAACACCTGAAGAAAAGCATTATGATAAAATACTTTCAAAATTAATTATCTACAGAATCAGTGCTTTATTCAAGATATATTCATTATACCAGAATAATAAAAAAGCACAAACATCAATGGCATAGCAGAACTGAATTCCTTTGCAAACCACATACACCCTCTGAAAACTGTTATCCAGCTGCTGGTATACCGGGACACACAGCACAGACACAAACACATTTTTAGCACCCCATCAGTGATGAGTGCTCCTAGGCTGGCTACACGTGCTCGTAGAGTTAGCCTCTTCCAAACACCACTCCGGCAACCCAGAGCTGCACTGCGGACTAAGGTCACACAAGGTTTGCATTAGGATCCATCTCATGGCTGTGGGCAAGACTGAACTTGGCCTCCAAATCCACAACTCCTCACACACGTGTTGTGCTGTATTATTACGGGGGGAAAAAGGCCAACAAAATGAAGAGAGGATGGAATATTCTGTATTTAAGATGACATTTGGCATAAGTTCAATTGAAATTCATTGTAGTTATGCTTAGGAAATGAAAAGGGCAACAAAGAGCAGGATGGTTAAGCAGGGATATAGAGATTAGCATAATCAATCATAAAGCATTACAGAAAATATGAACAACTTTTGCAAAGGGTACTGAGGATTTGTGGAATGAGATGAACTGTGTTTTAAGGGTGTCTAGCAGAACAAAGAAATGCTGAATGCAGAGTTACCATTTCCAGACACGTATTTCACCAGATGTGGTAAAAAGCACAAGTGCCCCTTTCAGGACTCAAATCTAACTGAGGCAGGTACCCTCAGAAGGTACCGCTTCATTCACTAGTGCTTTAACTTCTATTTTTCTGCGACTTCAGAGCTGCCTGGAAAAAACATTACCCCTCGCTCAAGTAGAGATGGGTGCCAATAGCTGCACTAGCACTAATGGAGCCGCCTGATGAGAATCAAAGAGTAAGTTAAAATTGTTTTTGTAACACGTGCATTTCACTATCAGCTTATTTGACTTGATTGCTTTAGTATCTTGGTTTTTTGTTTTTGTTTTTTTTTTTTTTTTTAAATGCTCTCATTTGCCATGTATTTTTGCATTGTCCTTATCACAGCAGAACAGGTATTACAGATGAAGCCTCATAGGCAACACAGGACAAGCATGGTAGGAAGAAAAAACACCCAAAGAGTATTATGTTAGAAATAAACCAGTGTACCCAAAAGACAGAATAAGCCTTTTTACAGTAATCTTATACAAATAAGCAATATATACATATGCTTTAGTGATACAAGAGAACACAAACCAAATATTTGAATATAGAAGTAGGAACTTTCACACTTTCCATTTTTGGAATCCCTGTCCTTTAGTATAAAAACATTGACATTAATAAAATTAAAGCTATTAAGGTTTATTTTACAATGTTGAAAGATTTCTATCAACATTAGCAATCACACTCCAAAGAATAAGTAGCAGAGATTTTCTAAAAATACTTAGAAAAATTTAATCCAAAACACTGTAAAATACTGTGGTTTCAAGACAGATTTTCTCTGATTTATTTCATTAGAAGAGTCCTTCAGATGTAAAAGTACAGGTTTTAGGTGCCAATTCTCTCAAAAGAAAATTCTGGAGCTCCATGAATGTAATGGAATTATAAAGCTCAGATGACTTCTAGGGCTCTTTGAAGCCAAAACCATAAAGGACATATTTCTAGTATACTTTGTTGTATTTCTTCATAGAGCTAGAAGTGAGGGAGAGACCATGAATCTACACATACAGGTAACTATAATGGGTAATACAATTCATTTTAATACTATTTTAATTGCATTTCAGAACACATTATTTAATGAAATGTATAAATCAGGGACTGTATCTGGGAAAATATGTATTTTAAATACAAAACACTAAATGGAAGAGGGTTTTAATGTGTTTCCAGAATATAGACAATAAAACTACTTATAACCATCTATCATAGTAGGTGAACTACAGCCAAATACTGATGTGACGTAATTACTGTAGTCCAATTCAGTTTCTCTAAATGAACCTCCAAAACGGCTTGGCCATTTTTGACTTTTCCAAAGACCTTTACAACCTTCAGGAAAGGAGAAGGAAGGACAAAGTTTTTAAGAGTTCAGGGTTTTAGTTCACTGTTTCCAATACTACATAGGGAAAACAAAAGTTTTGCTTATTCTCCTCAAGGTAGCAAATCCTTTTTAAGAGGTGTTTAGGAGAAAAAATAACATTTAAATACCTAACTATTTTTCAGAAATACTTGCTTCCAGTGGAAACATCCAGATGGCACCTTGAGCTTCCTTTGACTTCAGAAACCTCAACAGAAAACAAGATGCACAGCCCTTACGAGAAGGAGGCTGGGTTTCAGTAATGACTGATGGAGTTTTAATCAGGCACTAAACCAGAGTTACCAGGGCAGGTTATATGGAAACATTTATGCCTGCTAAGATAACCAATTCAAGCTTTTGCAAATCAAAGTGGAGTGAGTGTTGGGGTTTCTGTTGGTGGTGGAGTTTTTTTTGGGGGTCCCCACCACCAGTTGCAATTAGACTTCTGACAGATGGCCTGTCAAGGCAAAAGACTGAAAGCTGGAATCATTTGAAGACAGAAAGGTGAATTAGGAAGCAAGAGCAGCCTGCCTCGTCCACCCGTGCTGCAAGCAGCAGAGGGAAGTTGCTGCAGAAGTCAACAGGCAACGTTAAAACTCCCTAGCAGAAACCGTCTTGCTCGCGGGCAGCCCTGGAAGAGGAGTGAAGGACACAGAGTATATGGTAACCAAGATATCCTCTGACCCCACATGCGCCATCTGGGTCAGGAATGAAACCCATCATTAGCCCGTCAGCATGCGAACGGCTGATAAGAAAAGAGATTATTTCAAATCTCCATGGTTATTAATCCCACCAGAAAACGAAGAGGTCAAGCTTGTTACACACCAACGGCATTTCTGGAGCTTTGGAACAAAAATGCTCCAGCGCTTCCAGGGGCTGCTTATCCAGGAGCACAAAAAGCAATTTCTGCCCTCCAAGCCCTTCGCAGCAAGCCATATTCCTTTTAAGATCCCAGTCTAAAGACCACTAATATCCCTGGGCTTTCAAATAGTGCCATACTAATATTATATTTCTCGTTTCTTTTAAAGACCTGAGGCTCCACTATCCTTAGAGATTTTCGCTTTCACACTTCCTTTGTTACAAAAATATTTTTATCTGAAGTCATTGCTATTGGGATTGCAATAAAGACCTTTTGTCCTCATTTTGAGAAACACATGGTAGCGAAGACAGCTATTTCTTACTACCCCGTTCCCATACACACAGGCATCTTTCATCTCTGAAAATACGGGCACATAAAAAAGGAAATAGAAGTGTCAATTTATATTTAGGTCTAGAGGAACCTTCACAGTTTTAATTACAGGATGCAAGTCTCAACAGAGTCATTTAATTCTTGCTGGGATTTATGAGGACGCACTCATTTAACAGAGTTTGCACTGGAGCACTTAAAAATGCTTTATTGGGAGAATTTCATATTCATAATTTACTACATGAATTTAGGCTTCTCAGCATGGTGTTCTCTTCCCTTCCCCTAATGCCAGAGGCAAATCATTGCCCTCAAAGTGAAATTTCTGTCTGGGTGCCATGGGAGGATGCAACACGTTTGCTACCTATCTGAGGAAAATCAGCAAATTCAAGTGCAACAACAACAAAAGGCAGCATTACCTGAGCAGCCTCGGGTTGGTTGGTTTGTTGCGGCAAGGAGGGGGATATCTTCCTAACGTACCTAATGCACGCTTCTGCACCACTGATTAATTCCACCGCTTTAAGGCTTATCGTAAAGTCGGGGAGGACAGTCTTGCAATGAAAAGATGATACATTGTACTGTCAAACTCAAGAAAATAGAGAAAAAAAGGGTGGGGGCAACAACATACAGAAACTTGAAAAGGTGACAAGGAAAAGTGGACTATAACAAAATTGAGAAAGTGTTGCTAGAAGAAAAAAAAAAAACCAACTATCCAGATACAGTATCCTTGAATAACCTTGTTAGAAAATTGCATAAAATAAGCCAATGTATGTAATCCCGTTACAAACCGTTAGCTTACAGGCTTTATGCAGAGGAACTGTGTAATGAGATTAAACCACATAAACAAACATGCCCGGCTGTGGCTTGACGAATTGGACAGTTAAAAAGAAATCTAAAACAAAAAGCCCTAAATGGACAAATACCATGTTATCTACTTTTAAGTCAAGAACAATTAGGTGGGAAGATTGTGTGGCAATACAAATGTATCCTCACTTCCTTACATGTTCCTGTATAGTTTTCCTAGCTTCACTTATTTCCTAATGGTACTTTTATTAGGTGTAAGCTACTTAGTTCTCAAAGGTATGAAGTAGCTAATTGCTCTTAATGAATATTTCCTCTGGTCTCAAAAAGTGTTTCCCAGAAGAAAAAACACTTTTGACCCCTTTATTTTTGTTCCTTGAATAGCACCACATTCCCAGCTGATCATTAAGGAGTATTTATTGACACGCACACAAGGCCAGGCTGGATGATGCTTGGAGCAACCTGGTCTAGTGGAAGGTGTCCCTGCCCATGGCAGGGGGTGGGACTGGGGGGGCTTTGAGGTCCTTTCCAACCCAAACAGTTCTGTGATTCTATGCTCTGTGACAACTACACATCGGTCTTATCAACTGCTGCGTAGCACAGAAGCAGAACCCGGTCATAGCCGAAGGCTGTCCGACTTGGATCTCTCTCCTTCATCAAGATCCCCATTCACCAAGGCAGATGGAAACCATTGCCCTGCACAACTCTGTCAATATACACCCCTCACACATTTTAAAGTGCTGAAAGTATAAATAAATATAATTATGAAACTGAAAGTTTAGCTTTTTTCCCCCTCCCAAAATAAGGCAATTTATGGTATTTCAGTACCGTTGACAACATTCTGTTTTTCCTACCACTTACTGTGGTCTTTGCCACGCAGTGTCCTCCATTTCAGACTTGCTTCATTTGAGTGTGCTGTGATGGTGAAGTTTGAACTCAATATGCAAGCAAGTAAAATATCAATGAGTAACAGGAAAAATGACATCACAGCATCAGTAGATAAGCAAAGACTGCGGTAGCTTGAATCTTCTACCTGGGTTAAGCAAAGCTGGGGTGTATCCTAAGCATCTACATGCAAGCCAGGTGCCTAAGTTCCAACTGCAGTCAAGTAACAAAACAAAGAAGATCTAATCACCAATTTAATTGACCAACTTCTATAAGCATGCTGACCTCAACCACCTGAAAGGTCACAAATGTGTAATGTTTTCTGCACTTAAATGCCAGCAGCTCTTACAACTTTGACTTACAGCCTATAGTCTCAGGTATCCCGTGTTTATAACAAAGACCTTACAATTTACACAGACATATTTATAAAAGAGAATGTTCCACAACTTCCTAGATGACTCAGAATCTCAAATCTCATGTAATACTCACTGAAATCATCCAAAACCTAATGAATGTCCTACTAGAAAAAAAAGTTTTTTCAAACTGTATTAGCTTCTTTAAAGCTATAACGATGTTATAAGCATCACTGAATTCTCACACAGATCCCTACCCTGTCCTGCTGTCACAGTAGGGAACAAAATCAAGCAAAAACCCCCAAAACTAACCACATGCCAATTGCCTACAACCGAACAGATATGGGGTGTCTGATCCAGGGAAAGCAACTTTCAACAGCAACAGATGCTTAGGTAAAGCAATCCCATTCACCTCAACTCCTTTCATGTGTCTATAGTGGGAAAAAAGACTTTCAAGAGATCTGAACTGTTCCAGAAGACAGCGAGCACCAAACTTCCACACCAACACACATATACTATTCCTAAAGCCTGATATTTTTAAACTGAGAATTGATGCTTCAGTGGTGTTTGGGCTGCATTATATTTTCATGAAAGCTGTTGTCAGACAGGTGAAGCCTGACATTTAAGTGACATTTTCTACTGAACAAGACAGAGCTCAGCCCTTTATTTAGCTGTTTTAATTTGAGCCTGTGTTTGAGAAAAACTATTTCAGTAACATCCTCCTCCTGGATGCTGGTGCAGTTGTGTTCCACCATTGACGGTGTAGATCCTAAGTTGGTACAACTCTTAGTAAAGTTCTTACTACATCGGCGTTTTCTTATTGAAGGAGTAACTGAGATTCCATTTCAAATTATCTTTTTGTCCTTTTACAGTCACCATACCAGTTTTGTTAACAGGATTGGGTTTTTTTTTTTTCCTGCAAAAGGCAAGAATTTTGTTTAGAAACAGCTCCTCCAGCTTCATGTATGAATTGTTTGTATTTCTAAAGTGTGTTTTATAGAAACAATAGTAACCTTCCTTACAGCAGTTACTGTTCAGTACTAGAACAAACACAGCTTTGTAACCCAGGCTTAAGGGAAAAAGGAAGAGTGTCAAGGGTATAGAAGGAAAGGAACAAGGGAAAACTGAAGACTTTTCCTTACAAGCAGCGATGTCTTCTACTAGTGAAATAAAAAAGGGAAGTATCAAGAGAGAAAAAGCCACAAAACACCTTACCTAGAAATTATTCACCCATCCAAGCATCTCTGAAAGTAGTAAATTGTATTAGAAGAGCCTGAAAATTAGACCACATAGCTCTGCTGCTTATGTCACAGTAAGTACTGTTGAGGAGCCACAGCTACCATACTGTTTTCAGCAGGCTTTGATTGGCAGTGAGGCGAGAGCCCGCAGGCAAGCGAAGGGCCCCCCCTCGCCCCATGGCATTCTGCAACATGGCTGGGAAACACCAGCATTTCCTTCCATCATTTTCCCTGCTCAGGGAAATCTAGGAGCCAGCCAAAATAAATGGGTATTCCTGTTCCCAGGCTGTCCTTACGTAGTCCTGGCAAAGCAGCATTTCCAGCACTGCTGCTAATGCCATATGCAACTGCAGCAGCACATCCCATTCCTTCCAAGCTCCTGCCCCAGCCAAGCTCTGCTCCGTAACTGCACATTATGGCATAACCCAACTTCCTACCTGCTTAACTAAGCAACAAGTAACTTTCCAGAGGCAGCAGTGCCCGCATTAACAGCGTACCTGTTACACACACGGAACCCAGACTCTCAACCATTGTGGTTTTTGGTTTGGTTTTTTTTTTAATACAAATTGTTTTCATCTCGTTTCTCACAATTCTGGCATACATTTCTGAAATACTGTATTCCTTGTATGAACTACTGATTACTTAATCTGAATTTATAAATTCATTGACTCTTCTTTCTCTCTCATCACTGCTGACTATATTCTAAAACCCCCACCACATTTCAAAGAAAAGTATTATTTATTTTAAAAAATGAAGCATTTAGTAGAAACCAAAGATCTGTGCAGCTGTGTTTTCCTCTGATGCTTACTATACTCTGAAAATAACCAGAGCAGACCTGCAAGTTTTGAGATGCCCCCCAGTTGGGAACCTACCCGTAAACATCAATTCTTCACACAAACTCTTTGACCCTTCTTAACAAAATCAGTTTCAAATCTGACAGAGACCAAATGGGGTGGAAGAACTGGGGGGGGAGGGGGTGGGAAAGAGGAAATAAAATCTTAATAATCCAGTACTTTTATTTACTAGCACTTTCAGTGCTTTCCAAAGAACAGTTTATTTTAAGCTGTTCTTTTTCTTGCTACTTGTTTTTTCCTGACACCCAGCTCAAATTAAATCAATAGATTTGTATAGTAAATATTCCCCACAGCCCAGTGGAAATATAGTTTTCATAGATCATTTCAGAGCTGCTCCAATCTAATTTTTATTTTAGTCTAAGTATTTGGGAGGAATGTAAAAGCAATTAACAGCATGTCCATGGCCTCTCATCAACTGGGCAGGGCCATTAGAGATCTCTGGTAGAAGATTCCCAGCAGTTGCTTCCTCTTCATTTATCACAATTGGTCTGCACTTCTACTGAACATATTTGAGGGCAGAATTTATCCTCTATATAAAACTGACTCACGGAACACTCTCAATATTACTGGGTAATAATGCTATAATGCATGCTTACAGTCTTGTTCAACAGCTCTGAGGCAGTGTTAGATGGATTTGAACTATATTACACCAAGTTTAGATACTTCCTAGTGACTTGAATTTTTAAACGGATATAAAGGAGCAAGACGAAGTAAACACTTTGGTTTTCATCTCTGTAAATCAGCTCGAGTTTCATCAGATTTTGCTATCTGCTGGATAAATTCAGTTTTGTCCTTCAACCACTACAGCTGGGCTGTGAGTACACAAGTAAATGTGACAGGCATTGGGAAAAAATTAAGTAGAATTTATGGATTGAAAACAGAACCACAATTACCTCTTCCTCAGCGGGCTGTAGAAAGCCTGCTATACTTAAAATTAATATGCAGTGAAAAATTATTCAAAAGTCATGCTAAGACTACAGCTGTGGATGTAGAATTGGCTATAGATAGGAAGTTGTGACAGCAAAACCCTCTTCTAGCATGTAATCGAGGCAGTGGGAATAACTCTGGCAGCAGGAAATGAACTTTGCTAGCATTTAGGAATGAAGTTCTGCAAAGAGTATCAACTTCAAAAGGTCAGACTCCCCAGCTTTGCTTTGTCTGCTACTTGTGGGTGCACTGTCATTTTGCAATCAGTAGCTGTGGATCTACAGCCCTGTGCTTCATCAGACTGTAATTCAGCACACCGGGAAGAGCTGCTCACCCGCTGAGCGCTGCCCGTCAAGTGTCCTTGTTGCTTCTTTAGACGTCACGTGCAAAATGACCTGAAACCTAGCACTTGTCATTCAAGGACTCTTGCCCTTACCCTTCCCTAAGGAAAAAGAAGTCAGAATATATAGTCTCAGCAAGTCCCCTCCTATACGTTATTCGTAGAAGGGTGTGACAGCAGGTGTCATTAGCCAGTCCGCATCCAAAATTTCCTCACACAAACCTTGGGATTGCTTACAAATACATGCACATGAGCAAGCCACATGGGTATTTCTGTTTCTTCATGGTCTCCTATTTATTTGCCTTATTATCCACTATCTTCCATTGGCCGCTGCCATTAGAAGCCAAATACGACCTCATGAAACTTTAAAAACCCTCAGTGTTTACTTTTGATCTGTGCATTTGAGACCAGCATTTCATACCAGCCCCTTAGCTACGCTGTAGGGGACCTCTAAATCAGTGGTATTAAATCTGATACGAACTCCCACACAAGTCATGGCAACAGGAAACCCTACCAACTTAAACAGCCTAGTTACTCTGATCTGAATTTGGCCCATAAATGCAACAGGTAAAAGTCTACAGCAATTCTACCACGGAGATGGTGCACAGCAGCTTTAATCCTTATTTGAAGCATGGAAGCATCCTGCAGATCAACTTGTCTGCATTGCAGCCAAGATAATCCTTCATTTGAGCTGCTTATCTGAGATCCACCCTGCTGTTTGGATAGGAGGATTTAGCTCTTAAGGGACTATTCTTCAAGATACTGAGCTGCTCCTGACAGATACTCAGCCTCCTCAGCTCTTAATGAAATCAGCAGCGGAGTTCGGAGCCGTGCACAGGCAAGGCAGGACCGCACAGGATGAGGCACCCCAGTTGCCTGGGGTTCACGGTAACTTGAAAAGAACCACTTAACTAACCTACACCTCTGCTAGAAGAGAAATGCTGTTATTTTGAAATTATAGCTTTGTTATTACCCTCTCATAAAGAAGTAAAAGTACTCTTTCTATCATTATATAAGAACATAGTTTTGCTTTACAGGGGGAAAAAACCAATGCTGATTAAAGCTGTATTAAAATAAAGGAAATCAGAGTCCTAATCCATATCCTTCCATGAGATAAGGAGGTGAAAGCTCAGCATTATCGGTTAAACCTCCCCTTTTTAAAAAACCTTTTGTCTTCTGATGAGTTCTAATTAATATTCTTCAAAATATTTTATGAGGAATTTCCTCCTCACATTTGTCACGTTCTTTTTACTAGCACCTAAGGAAAATTGGGACTTGATTAGTTAATTCCCTTATGCCCACCAACGTTCTATAACTGACACATAATGCTGCTTTTAAGCAATAACAGGGTGGAGTCTTTCTACGTATTCTAGGTAATTGCTTATCCCACTAAAATATTGAGTGAAGCAAAGTGCAACCATGAGTTTAACACAGATAATTCATATGCTGTTACTAAATGCTGAACTCAATCTAACTTATTACTCATTTCCAAACAGTAAGAAACACACATCCCTCAAAAAAAGAGTCATTTAGAAAATTGGCTCCAATTATGACAATGCCCTAGAAGTTCAATTCTCCGGACTGGGTACTCAATCTTTGTTTCAAGACAAACTCTGCAAAGTAATTTGCAGTACCAGCTCCCAGTGGAGTAGAGGTTAATGAGTGACTCCTGGAATACAAGACAGACCCCAGAGCCCTGTATGACCCCAGTGCAAGTTATGGATGCTAAGCAAGTCTCTCATCCAGGCCCATACTCAGTGCTCACATACTCGTTACTGCAACTCAGTGTAAGCATAGATAACATTTCACTACAAGCCTCAGCACCCCAGGCACCACTAAAATATTCTCTGTTTCAGCACTTACCTTGCAGCCAGATGCCGCTGATAGCTGCAATTTTCAGAACAGAAGTCACAGTCAGGCTGTGGGACAAGTTACCCAGCAAGACTGGACACCCTGTGTCTTTAGAGGTTTTGAAGACCCAACTCGTTAATCTCTGAACTTTAAGCAGAAGATAGACCTCCCTGACCCTCCCAGCCTGAACTACCCCCTGATGAAAACCACCGACAGATGACCACAGCTTTATTCTTCAGCTATTTGCCTATTATATGTTGAAGTAACAGCCACATACAAGCCCTTCAAAACAACCTAGCTAATGATGCTCATTACTGGTGTCTCACAGCCTCCAAAGACATCCCTTATTTTTGTCTCTGGACTGGACTGCTAGGTGATCATGAGCATTTCATTTCAAATCTCTGTTGGAGTCTGTTTCTCCATCTTTGAAATAAGGATGAGTGATACTGGAACCCTAGGCGAAGTAATTAAGGATTTACATTAAGAACAGTAATAAAATATCCACGTGTTACTAACACCTGGTTGGTACCTAGTAAACTGTAACCAGCCCTAATAACTAGGCCATAGAGACATGCTGCTGTGCAGTATTTCCTCCACAGTGACCTACCTTTTGAAAGGAGACAATTATGAATCGACAAATTTGAAGTTCATTCAATATTTCAGTATGACATTAATAGCAAAATTAGTATGATCTTCTTGGGATACGTTGCCTTAGTTACATATTTCCAGAGCAGGTAACACAGACTTGAAATACAGGCTACTGAAAAGCTGCAGTAAAGTGAACTTAGGACAACCACTTGAACATTGCTGAAATTGTGAATAAACAAGACAATGAATGCCCCAGCAGAGAAAACAAGCGAAGAGACACAGCAGTAGTTGAATTAGGATGCTGTCAAGGGACTGTCATATATTCTGTATTATTTTGGCAAGCAGTGAGCAAAGTGTGGTTGACATGACAGCAGAAAAATATGTTCAGATTTTAACAGAGATAAACTATTGACACTAACTCTCTGCCTCTGCTCTCAGACACACGTTTTTGTTCTGGACTTTTGATCATCAGGCAGCTATGCAGATACATTCAGCAGATTTAAGCCACTTGGGGCTTTAAACACTGTGCCTGAGCACCATATGATGCTGATAAAAATTGCACTGGAGCCCCCTCCTAATCAATAATAAATGCAGTTTAAATGGTATTTCATTAGCATACGTGAAACATAATTACAGTTCTGCTTTTTCCGTATAAGGCACATTTACACATATATATTTGTGTATTTTCTATAAAGCACAGTCATCACAATTACTAGGATAAACTGCTACAAGAGTCCCAGGCAGCCTTTCTATAATTGCTAGAAGACAGGAGCCCTGACCTCAGACGGCAACCTATATCATTACCGCAGAGAAGACCTAAGCAACTGTATTGATTGGGTTTCTGAAGGCTACCGCAGCAGGATGGAGTGCTGGATTAAAATTTAACTACTCCCATTATCCCTAATCAATTATGTCTTTAATCATGTAACATTCACTGTATGACATCCAAAATCAAGTCAGGACACAGCAATGAAAGATTTGGAGTGAGGGAGCAAACTGGAATCTGACAGACCAGAGCCAGACAGCAGTTAGTTAAAAAATAGTGAGAATTAGGAATAAACTGTGTATTATAGAAATGTCAATACACATCACTCCAGGCTGGTGGCTCAGAACAGTTTTGAGCCTGTTTTATGGCATTTCATCCATTTGCTATTGAGTTGGGCTTATATTACTTGCATCTTACGTTTTTTTAATGTACTTTCATTGTCCTAAGCTACTCACCATCCCAGTAACACCCAAACAAGTAAGAAGCAGTAAGAAGTTTTAACTTCTTCACATCACAACTTACAATTACAGTTTCTTTCTAGTCAAAAAGTATCTATGCTACACACTGTCATGAGTTACTAGAGGAAAGTGATGTTGTACAATCTAATGACAACTTAATTTAAAGCAACCTCTGCCAATGACAATTTCAGATATTGCACTACAAAGCTTGTGTTGTCAAAAGCAGGTTTTTACTAAACAAACTCATTATTTTGAATGGCACAGTATTCCCCTTAGTCTAACGAGCTACATTTGATCATACAAACAGAAAAACCTAAACATTGCTATCTGCCTCTTGAACAGTGACAGCTTAAGCTTCAGTTTAGCTTAGCTGCAAATAGGGACTGAATTAAAAATTCAAAAGAAAACAAGCTTTTCTTTCCTAAGAAGATATTCATAACCTGATGGGTAAACAAAGAAGGAGACAATCAGGCTGGTAAACTTGCAAATAAGAGATTATACTGCCTCATGCACACCCTCTGAAGAAAGTTTTACTTTGCATTAAATTTATTCTACCACTACAAGGGCAATATTTGTTCACTTCTTCCTGTTTCTTTTTCTGTTTCAAGATGAAGGATTTTATTTTCAAAGCACTTTATTTGTTCCTCATTTCTTTCTTTTGTTTTTGAGGTAGTGGTTTTTTTCCCTTTGGTTTGGTTTTCTTTTTTCTTTAAGTTTTTAAAACAGGCAAGGAAGCATACACCATGCATCGCTTGCAAAGATAGACGAAAAACCAGTTGCCCTATCCACAGGACCTACTTATATATTTAATTCAAACAAATACATTCCATCAAAATTTCATGCAGACAGAGACAATCTGCAGATCCCAAGCCTCGTCCACGCAGTCAGGCAGTGCACACATACTTCACGCAGCGGCCCGCACAAGATGCAGGAAGAGAACAAACGGCTGGAAAAAAGTCACCAAGTCACTTCCCTTTTCTTCCTCTCTTCACTATAACAAAATTAATTCTGTTATAAGCAGTTTGAGAGCTTCATTTGGTTTAAAAGAGCTAAAGGCCACCACACAGAGGTCAGAAAGAACCCTGACCTAAGACCCTTAACAAAGGTCTTTCTACATGCCGCTGTTGAGAAAGATCGTATCAGCAGCTGTAGCATTTTTAAGCAAAATTGCACAACTGATAAACCCATCCCTGCCAACACATTCGGTACGACCAAAGCATACAGAGACTGGTGTCCTCAAAACTGACTTGGAGACAAACAAATGAGCTCTCATAAGAGATCAGCCTCTCAGTTCTCAGCTTTGTAAGAAAGATGAATTCTGAGATTTGTGCTGGAGAAATCAAACTTATTTGCCCGAGAATAAAAGGTTACATTGATTGCTTCTAAAACGCATTGGTTAGAGTTTTACCCCAGCCCATACCATGATATTCATCTACTTCCTCCACTGTGAAGCTTATGCATAAACAAGTATTTTGAATCTCGCTGCAAACGTCTAACACATATACTGCAATACTCAGTGATCTTGCCCTCACATGTTGAACGCTTCCACCCTACATCCATTACGGGGAAGAGAAGGAAGAAAAAAAGAAGAGAGATGATTAAATCCAAATCATAACACCACCACCAGCTCCTTGGTAATTCACAGCACATCTCTCGCTGATGTTACACGCATCCTTCCCAGCCGCAGGAAGGAAAAATGCATACATGTTTCACGTTTATACTTTCGTTTCATTAAGTCCTAAAGTGAAATAGAAGAACATGAGGTCTGGGTCAAATTCACTACTACCACAAAGAAAGATGAGCTTTGGATCCCAGCAGCATAAGAACCTCAGAACACTGCACGTCAACGATTTCAGCTCCATCATCTAAATTGCCCTGCATTGTGCCACAAGGACATGCTGTCTGTGTCACCTCCACACTGATGATACGAATCAGTATGTTTAATTAAATAAGGTATGAGATATTGAAGTGGGGAAAGGGAACAGAATTCTCGCTTGTTATGGTCAACAAATTAAATTCTATTCCCAGTCACGCCATTGTAATTTGCTTTAATTTCCAGTCAATGAGGCAAATATCTACCCTTACCCCATGAAAAGAGATAATGTTTAGAATAAGTGAGTGCAAATCATAACCCAGAGGATTTGTTACGGACCCACAAAGCTGTGAGAGCAGAATTGGATCACCATCTTGTTTTTCACTCTACAGAAGCTAGTAACGCTGCAGCCATGCCAGTTATTTCGGAAACTCCAGGCAATAGGTTTTTTAACATGCTTTTCCCGTTTTAAAACCCAGAGCCATGTTTGCCAGCAAGAATGAGTGCAGAGAAAAGATTGAGTAAACATCCTAATTGGTGTGATAGCATATTTTCTGCATTGTGAGAAGTGACAGCAGTAATATTGACCGATCACTGCCAGCTGACAGTGAAATGTCAAGACAGGGTTGGAACAATATACTTCATAATGAACCAACTCTGAATACAAAGTCGAACAGGGAAAGCAGAAATCAAGTGAGAATGAAAAAGTATAAACACTTCTGATTAACAGCCAACAGCACCAGCTGGAACAGGCAATATAACAGTGCTGCTGGAGCAGTGGGGTCAGCTCCACCGGTGACAGGCTTGGCAACACCACCTTGTTAGCAGCAAGATGAAACCTCATTTGCTCACAAATTTCAGGGGGTGTTTCGCACGCATCCACAGCAAATTGATGTTAGTATATGAAATTGCATTTAGCCCTGACTTCCTGGCACCCATCCCCAAAACAACCAAGCAAGCCACAGCCACATTGACCCAGATCACCACTGGATGGCAAAGCACATGGGAGATGCAGGTGCTCAAAAGCAACGTGCAGCAGACCCCGTTCTGTGGGTTCTGTACGACATCTTCCCTAAGAAATCCTCCTGAGCAGGTTCCTCTTGACTAGACTCTTGTCATACACCACCACAAAAAATTTTTCTTCAGCAAGAAAAAAAAAAAGTATCCAAATC
>NW_010248523.1:38705-39256 GCF_000690775.1 Eurypyga helias
AGTATTGTCAGACAGCTGACAGTGCTACTTCCAAAAAGTCTTCTATAAGTAGGACTTAATTACAGACAGTTAAAAAATTAACCTCATAAATATTATATCTGAATGGTATCCTTCTATAGAAAGTGCTTTGTCAAGATCTCATTTTAAAAATAAATGCTAATTTCTGGTCTCCACTCAGCATTCCAGCTCTGTAACTCCGCTATGCGCTTGTACTTCAGAGCTAAAAATCCATACAGGATTTTAACGAGTAAGTACACCAGAATTAAATAAATGTTTTCTAGTAAAATGACTGAAAACTAAGAGCCATCTAGTTCTTCATATGACTGCAAAACCAAATGAGTCAAAATTGCACTTTGTAGTCTCTGTGGAGACATTCATCAACTTCCATTTGGAACGTGAACCACAGTCAAGGGACGGATCCTCCGCCAGTACAAACAGAGGTAGCTCTGTGGCAGATCAATTATTAAAAAGCACTTGGAGATTTACTACAAATAAACTCAGAGACTACAGTTATTACTCCACAGCACACTGAAGGCCATGGAACTGGAGCA
>NW_010248523.1:39298-40626 GCF_000690775.1 Eurypyga helias
TGGCAGGAGCCGAGACTGCACAGCAAAAAGTATTTTTTACCTCAGATGTTATGGAACAATCTAAAATTTGGTGTGCCTAATTTTGCATTTCATTGGCTCTTACTTTTAATAGGCTGGAAAGAGACTGAAATCATGCCTTTAAGTCACAAGAAACCCCATGTCTGCAACATAAACATTTGTGGTTTTTTTCTCTTCCTGCTTCCTCCTTCCCTCGCTCAAAGGTATTAGTTGATTAACTTACTTGAAAGGCCTGAAAATAGTATGTGACAGTTTGCTTTCGAGACACTTAAGTTTCCATGTCCATTTTCCAGAACCTGATATTTTGTATAACCATTTGTATTTCTATTACTTTAAAAAAAAAAAAAGTGAGCAAAGGTCCCTTATGTTACAAAGATAGGGAAAGCATCCCACCCCTCCTTTTCTTTTCTAAAGTCAGATCCATAAACATAAACCAAGTTCTACCATCATGTCAAACTACTCTTGTCTAACGCATATTCTTTTTATTAGAAGAATGAGTAAACAATTGGTGAAGTATCTGAGAATGACTGACTGCTGATAATGAAGAACAATTTGTAATTCTCATCGGTTTTGTTTCATTTAGTGAAAAAGTCCATTAATGACTTTTTAAGGACTCAAATCAGCCACGCATTACATTAAGAAAACAATTAAGTAGCCCCAACAACAATAAAAAAATATTAGTATCCATGTTGGTTATATTTGTTTTCTTACTGGTACAACTGTCCTTAGAGCCTCCTGGGAGAAATTTATTCCCATGTTTATTTCTAATTTACCTAGAACTCCTAGGAAAATGGGCGGGGGGGAGGGGGGGAAAAAAAGTGAGTCATGCAGCTGCACACAGACCCTTTAATAATAAGGCCTGCAGCTCTGTAAAGACAGTCATCCTCTTGGGTACAAAATGTTAGGTTTCTAAGCTAGCATTTGCATCCTCTTACTGAAAAGACTAGAACTGGAGGCTTGTTTGCTGTTATGAGGCTGGCAGAGTATCTAAGGAGTGGGGCAACTTATTCATCTTCTTCTGAAAGTGGTTAAAAAAGTTACATCAGAAGCCTTTTTTGTAAACATTTTTAATATAAAAAAAGTTCTTTCAAGTTGCAAATCTTTATCCAGAATAACATTGCTGTGCAAACTCTACCCAAGTTAGAGCAGAGCTGGGTGCGTCAGGAAAATTTCACTGAAGCTAGAAATTTCCAGCATTTGGACCTCCAAGTCAGACCACCCCAGCTGTACCAAAACCAGGTGAAGCACCACTAAAATGCAGCTCAAATAAGCAGCTCACCAGTTACCTATTAAGCTGACAGGATAAGGAA
>NW_010248523.1:40663-43563 GCF_000690775.1 Eurypyga helias
ACACTACCATACCCAGAAGACAAACTGCAGAAAAGCAAGGATTCAGATTCCACCTGCCTGGATGAAAACACAGGGGACATTCAAAGTAGACTGGGATAAATGAACTGAGCTGTGTTTTAATCAGGATACTGGGATTAATTAATTGGAGCAAGGATTAAGAAAAAATGAATGTGTAATTTATGAGAGAAATGAAGGCTTGGTGGCTTAGTCTCTAGACAGGGAATTAAATGTCTTTCTACTTACTCCAGTGAGATTCTTAAATAAGTCTGAATTAGTCAATAAATAACCATTAAAAAAAAAAAAAAGGCGTTGCACAAGGAAACCCTGCCCTCTGGCTAAAAGGATTTAAGTTCAGCTACAAGCTTTTCCTCACTAACACTGCGCAACTCACTCACTTCCTTTTCACTTACCATAATTAAAGTAAGGGAAATAATCAGTTACTTTCCTATGTGCTTTCCCATATGTCGATTTAGAGATCAAACCCACGAGGGCAGGGACTTTGCCCTACACGTCACACGTAAAATACCATACTCCATAGGACTACAGACACCTGGCTTCAGTTCGTCTGGGTGCTAGCACAAACCACACCAGCCGTAGTGGTGTCAGTGTATTTCCTTGCATAACGTCTTCCTGAGGATTCAACTTTTACATCTTTACAAAGCATCTGAGGAGTTGCAAGCCGCTACAAAAGCTGTTGACAGGTTCTTGACCACCTAAAGCTTTTACTGTTTATCTAAACTTCCGCTTCCAGCTTCGCCAGTTCAACTGACTCCGTAAGTTCAGAAGAAAGCCATTGGGTCTTACACTCTGAAAGACTACGAGGTTCACATGATTTTGAAAAAAAACCCACCCCAATAAATCAACTCAGACTGGTCTAAAGCATGACCAACGGTGGTCTGAGAGGTCAGGGATGTTTACAGGATCTTTTGTAGTAAAAGGCAGAGTTTAGGCATAAACCAAAATAAGAATAATAAAAAGACACCAAAAATCAAATCTCCCTGAAATTCTCTGTTCAATACTTTTCCCCACACCCAAACAAGCCATACAATGAGAGATCAGGTGATTCTTTTGCACGTGGTTTTCCCTCCGTCTTCCTAAAAGGATCACACTGCATGCCCTGGATCCAAATACTCCTTCACCACAGGATGATTAAATTCCAGGGCTGAGTTTTGACTCCATCTGTAAATTAAGCCAGCAGATAGCAGAATATATTATCAGCTGATGTATATCCTTGCAGCGCTCCACAGGCAAGCCTTGATGCCAAAAGCTAATTTGTATATAACATTTAGAAGGATTAAGAAGCATGAAGGGCTCCCACTTTGGTAACAGATTTGTTCTGTCTGGTCACCAGCGCTTCAATTTCATTGCTAAAAGGTTCAAATTTCTATTTGCTCTTCCATTTATGACACTATGCAAATATTATGAAATGGTTTAGTGCCACACGCGAGCTCCTAATGCTTTTTCTGTCTTCTCCGAGATAGTCTTTAATTAGTCAATAATTGCTTGAAGGCACCAATTGATTGGCATTATAAACAGAGGAAAATGAAAATGGTCCTTTTATTTCAGAGCTGTATTTAAGGTTTTAGTAGGATGTTAGCAGCATATCATTAAGTAGAACAGAGCAAAGTAGTCTACAAAGCACATTTAAGTAGCATGACTAAACACCACACTATCCTGCTTTACTTTTCAGATTAGGATGGTGACAAGTAGTAAATGAGGATTATGCATGTGAAGTTCTAGGAAATATCAAAATACTGTATCCCGAATTGTCTTGCTCATAAATACCCTCACAATTCAGCACAACCTGACAAGCAGCTGCAAACGCTCAGCAGGTTTTTGGTGTCATTTCTGGAGAGATTTATGTTCTCTTTAGCTCCAGAATGCTATATGTTCATTACATAAAAGCAGAAATAGGTTTCATCTGTGGTTCTGTTCTTGTGAATTCATCTATCTCTTGTCAGGGCCTAATGAAAAACATTTTAAGCTGGAATTTCTGGAGATGTCAGGCCACATTCATTTTCCAAACATATACTTCTCTTCCTTTCTTTTTTGGATTTTTTGTGTTTTTTTCCCTCCTGTGGAAACCACAGCAGCTGAAGATCTTCACTAACCACTGGTAACAGACACCACCTGACACTTTTGAACACCAAGATCTTGCTGGTCAGTATTACAAGTAATGTTTCATGAGGCAGGTGACCAACTCTAAACAGAATAAAAGACTTACACAATTATCTTTCCTACCTTTAAATAAAATACTTCATACTTCATCCAGGTTTAGACCTGTAGCTATGAAGAACAAAATACATCTTTACATAGGTGTAGCTTAGTTCAACTGAACTCTGTCCAAGCTTCAAAACCCTGAACAGGCAGATGTAGTCTTTACACAAAACCTAAGCACCACACTTGTGAGGTTTCTGCAGGTGTAAACCTGAAGCAGAAGACATGCATGAGGAAGAGTAATGTCAATTTTTATCCTCTCTCCCACACTAGATTAAATCATCAGCAGGGAACTACTGGCCAGTGCTTGGGGGGGGAAAAGAAAAAAAAAAAGTAAATCAAATAGAATGTTTTAGAGCACCATCAATAGAAATTTATGTATACCAGTTTTACCTGTAAGCTATTCAGCTCCAAAGCAAGTCAATACCAGGAAGAGAATTAGTTTAGAAGCCAACGTGACATCACAGGCACCGCATACTGGTACCCAACAGCCTACCACCACCTCAGAGGACCATCCTGCTAGGAGTGACACTGAGGTGTGAACGAGCCTCACAGACTGACTGAGCAGTTCTTCCTTACCAGGGCTGCCGTGGCCCCCAGCCTGGCACCTGCTATTACCTACTCCATGTCACTTTTGTCCCTTAAAAGAAAAAAAAGAAAAAGCATTTCATAGAATCATAGAA
>NW_010248524.1:0-2681 GCF_000690775.1 Eurypyga helias
TTGCCCGACTCAGCCATCTTCTGCTCCAGCGAGGCAAGCAGGTCGTTGAACCAGGCGAAGGCTCCCGTGTCCCGGCAGAGCCAGTAGAAGTAGATCTGGGATGCAGGGGGGAGAGGGGTTGCTCCAGGTGGGGCAGAGCAGGAGGGGTGGGAGGATGCGATGCCAAAGACAAGAGAAGCCCATCATGGAGAAACCCACAGCTGGTCCCGTGGGATGCCCCATACCTTCTTGGTCTTCAGGGTCTGGTCAGCCTGCTGGAACCTGTACCAGATGGATTTCAGGATGGAGGCGAATGGGGTGACGCCGATGCCTGCTCCCACCAGCATGGCCACCTCGTACTGGAACACGTCTTCGCTGGCTGTGCCGAAGGGGCCATCCACCTCGATCCTGGCCGAGGGACAGCCTGGGTAAGAGGCATGGCCTCCCCAAGTTCCTGGGATGGTCTATTCAGGTGCTTCCCAGCCTACCTGGGCATCTCCGGATTCTGCTGCTGGAAGGTGTCGATGAGATGCTCTGTCCAGTCGCCGGCCGCTCGGATGTGGACGGAGAAGAAGTCCTCCTCGGGTGCCGAGGTGAGGGTGAAGGGGTGCCACTCCAGCAGGGAGATGGCGGGGCAGTTGAGGAAGATGTACTGCCCCACCTCCATGCGGAAGCCCTTCTTCTGCATCTGCAGCTCCAGCACGCGGGCAGGGTGCATGACCACCTGCGGGACAGGGACAGGGCTCAGCGCCCATCCCGGGCCCTCTCCCCTAACAAGGGGCTTTGGCGGCACCCCCTGCCCCTCCCCACGGACGCTCTGGCATGGGGCTGGAGCACCGGAGTTGGCCGTCGGCACGGGCCCGTGCACCACCCACCTTGGTGACAACCACCTTCTGCTGCGCACGCCAGACCCGCAGGATCCGCTCAAAGACATAGAGGAGGACGGGGGCCAGAACCCACTTCCAGGACTGTGGGGATGGAGGACAGCAAAGGGTTGGGGAGGGCCAGGGCTGGAGCATCCCAAGGGCAAGGGAAGAGCTTTTCCAGCCCCCAGCTGTCCTGCCACTGCCCAACCTCAGCGGGGATGCTCCCGAACTCGGGGTCTTTGCAGCAGCCGTGGCTGCAGGCCTCGTCCCTGTGCGTGAGATAGTGGGCACAGCGATGGGGGGGCACCTCCTCCATGCTCTCCTCCGTCTGTCCGCGCACCAGTCCGCTGTGGGGAGGCGAGGGGTGAGCCCATGGGCAGAGTCCTGCCCCCCAGCCGCGGCAGAGGCGTGGTGCACGAGGTCAACCCCGGCCATGGGGAGCCCACAGCCCCACTGGACCCTCCCTGGGGCTGCATCGCTCCCCCAGAACAGCCAGAGCTGCTTCTCCGGGGGTCCGTGGATGCTGCCCCTCACTGTCCGGTGAGGAGCCTTACGCGATGCCATGGATGATGAGGCCGAGGAAGTAGATGAGGAAGAGGTGGTGCGTGTACCAAAAGACCTCAAAGTAGTTCCTGCGGATGAACTCAGTGGAGGATGTGACCATGAGGATGAGCGCCAGCGTGATGATGACCCCCGTCAGCCCCGGGATGGTGGTGAAGGTGACGTACTCGACGGTCTGCGGGGGCAGCGGGACGGGTGAGGGAGGCAGGGGACAGGGATGGCGGGAAGCTGGATGCCAGGGCCAGCGCTCACCGTCTGGTTGGAGTGGATGGGGTTGAGCCACTTGTCGCTGCCCTGCAGGTGCATCTTGGAGAGGACGGCGGCCAGGCTGCCGTCGGTGGCTTGCTGGCTGTGGTTGTAGCGCTCCAGGTTGAAGAGGTGGGCAATGGTGTGCACAGCTGGGTAGGGGACAGGCAGTCACCCACCTGGCCACCCCACTGGTCCCCACCGCAGCCCAGGTCGGGGCGGTACCTGTGAACAGGGCCAGCGCGTAGGCCACCAGCTTGTGGAAGGTGAGGTTGTGGTTTGTGGAAGGTGAGTTTGTGGTCCAGCTGCTTCCGCAGCGTCCGCCTGCAGCACTGCGGGGAGAGGCGGCGGTGTCAGGACGGGGACAGGGACGGGGGGTCAGGGACAGCCACGCCGGCCATGCCGCCGCGGGGCACTCACCGAGCAGGTCCCGCGGAGGAAGGAGAGGAGGTTGCGGCAGATGGGCAGCAGGATCAGCATGCTGTTGAAGTTGAGGCACTTGGCTGATGCTCGTGCCCACGCCAAGGCGGACTGGGGAGAGGTGGAGGAGTGAGTGCTGCTGTCCCTTGCCATAGACGGGGTACGTCTGCCCAGCGTGGTGCTGTGCTGGGACCGGGACGGGATGGGGCCAAATGATGCTGAGATGGGCCTGAGTGATGCTGGGCTGGGGACTGGGAGGGGGAGATGCTGGGCCAGGAAAGGAGGATTGGTGATGCTGGACTGGGACAAGACAGGGACCAAGATATGGACCAGCATGGAGCAATGCTGGGCTGGGGACTGGGATGAGGTGATGTCAAGCTGGAAGAGGACAAGACAGGGCTGGGGCATGGGGTCTGCAGCCCCCACCTGCTGCAGGAGAGGTCCAAGGGCAGAGCAGGCAGGGTGCTGCGGGGGAGCACCTTACCCCGAGGATGGCCCTGGTGTAGAAGTACCGCTCATCCCGGTCAAAGAGCAGAAAGTAGTACGTGAAGAGGAAGATGTTGATGCCCAGCCAGGCCACCTGCAGGGAAAGCCACGGCATGGTGAGGG
>NW_010248524.1:2724-3055 GCF_000690775.1 Eurypyga helias
GCCGGAGGATGTCTGGACAGCACGTCCCCTCCTGCTTCCTTGTGATCTGCGGCAGCAGACACGGGCTGGGACACAGGGCCAAAGGTGGGGAGAGGTGTGGGAGTCTTGCAAAATAACCATCCTGTCACCCATGGCCCTGTGCATCACACACGCACGCACGAGGAAGGAGGAAATGGTGGGAAGGCAGACCCGGGGGGTGGTCGGGGCTGCGTGGGAAGACTCTGGGAGGAGGAAATTTCATGGAAAGCTGGCTCACCCAGCCCCCCCGTGCTGCCGTCCCCTGCCTAACCCTGCTGCACCCCACACTGGCCCCTCTCCCAGCTAGCCACTT
>NW_010248525.1:0-255 GCF_000690775.1 Eurypyga helias
GGCGATGCTGCTGTTGTGCTGGAGTGTCGAGCAGAAGGCTTCTGTCTGCAGGCCCCCCGTCCGTCGACAGGCCCTCACAAGCTGAGGGAGTGCCTTCCGCTCATCATCTTCCTGCGCAACAGGCTCAAGTACGCCTTGACGGGAGACGAGGTGAAGAAGATCTGCATGCAGAGGTTCATCAAGATCGACGGCAAAGTCCGCACCGACATCACCTATCCTGCGGGCTTCATGGGTGAGCAGGGCGGGCTGGGGGGG
>NW_010248525.1:390-1097 GCF_000690775.1 Eurypyga helias
GCCGCTGGACGCTTGGAAACTGCCGGTGGCCTTCGGCAGGTTTTGCCGATCCGTGCCGTGGCCTGTAGGAGACGGGAGCCCACGCTCAGGAGTTACTGACCGCATCATTCTTGCCCCAAGCGTTGTTACGCTGGCCCTAGCTCTTCCTAAAGGTGAGCCTTGTGCTGAGGACAGTAACGTAGCTGCTCTTTTATCTCCTCTCCGAGATCAGATGTCATCAGCATCGAGAAGACCAGTGAGCATTTCCGCCTGGTGTACGATACCAAGGGCCGGTTTGCTGTCCACCGCATCACAGCTGAAGAGGCCAAGGTGAGGCGCTTCAGCTTGGCGTACGCGTGGGGCCAGGTGGGTCTGGTCACGGCTCTGTTCCCCGAGAGCTGAGTCCGTGCCACCTTTGAGAAGACCAGGGCCGGGGCATGAGGTCTTCGGTGACATGAGAGCAACGCCCAGCTGGAGGGGGGGGACGGCTCTGCCGTGCCATGGCGAGCCTTGGCGCGGGGTGCCGCAGCCGCGTGGTACTGCCTGCGCTGCAGAAGCTGGGAACCCCTTCCTGGGTCTTTCCTGGGAGTGGTTACGGAACTGTGCACGGCCCGGAGTGTCCGAGCAGCTCCCACGTGTTCCTTACCCCAGGCCTGTTCCTGGGCTGTGAGTCTGCGCTCTGCTGGGCGCATCCTTCCCGGGGCAGGCTGTGCAGGCGCGCCGCGGCG
>NW_010248525.1:1193-1897 GCF_000690775.1 Eurypyga helias
CGGCTGGGGGCTGTCTGGGGCCTCTCCACCTCCCAGTGATGTGCTTGTACCTCTGGCCGCTGCTCAGTGTTGACCTGCGAGTCCCAAAGTGGCTGGAGAAGTGGGAGGCAGAGAAAGGCAGGAGGGAAACCGGGGTGCCCTGGAGGAGGGTAGATCTCATGGGTCCTGGAGAAAGGCAGGCTCTGCCTCCGCTGCGTGACCGTGGCTTCAGGGCAGAACGAGGACGCTGCCCTGGCCCGGGCTTTCCTGGGAAGCGCAGCCGGTGTCTGTGGGGAGGCAGAAGCCCAGGGTGGCAGCCCGGCGAGAGGCGGAGCTGGACGGGGAGCTGCCTGAGCTCCTGCGGCCCCACACACATTGGGGTTGTGTTCTCAGGGTCTGAGGCCTGTGGCTGGCAGCTCCCGGGGGGACTAGAGTCCCTGCTCGGTGGTGCCGCTTGCTGCCTCTGCTGAGGGTTGGGTCTTGTTGGCAGTACAAGCTGTGCAAGGTGAGGAAGATCTTCGTGGGCACCAAAGGGATCCCTCATCTGGTCACCCATGATGCCCGCACCATCCGCTATCCGGACCCCCTTATCAAGGTGAATGACACGGTCCAGATTGACCTGGAGACGGGCAAGATCACAGATTTCATCAAGTTTGACACAGGTGGGTCTCGCAGCCCATGTGAAACACTGTGCTCTTCCCCGCCCTGGGGGGCTGCGTGGGAGT
>NW_010248525.1:1926-4169 GCF_000690775.1 Eurypyga helias
GCGGTGGCAGCCGTGGGAAGGGGGGTTGTTTCCTGGCCACCTCTCCGCGTGGAGCTGGTGCAGGGATTCCTCCCGTGTGCCGGCAGTGGGAGGTGTTTGGCGTAGGTACTTGGAGCAGTTCCAAGAGAGGCAGGCACCAGCTGGAAGCAGGGAGTGGGGCTGAGGGTGGAAAAGCTGTGGGCAGGCAGAGGGGGGTGCGTGGCTCTGCTGTGGGAGAAGGTTCCAGCTGCAGAGCCATTGCCAGTGCCGGGGTGGGCGTCAAGGGTGGGCTCTCCGGTGCGACACCGCCGAGAAGGTGGTGGGGAGCGCTCAGTACGGCCCTTGAGGGCAGAGAGCTCTTTGGCTTTTGGCAGTGTGCCAGGGCTCCGGTGGGGCGTTAGGTGTCACCAGGGGCTGTGGTGGCCACTCCTGGGTCAGTGCAGCTGTCCCTGCCCTTCTGCAGCGGCGCCGCTCAAAGAGCCCCAGTGGAAGGGCTTCACCACGGCCCCCGGTGCCAGCACTTGTCACACCCATCTCTTTTCACCCAGGTAACCTGTGCATGGTGACCGGCGGTGCCAACCTGGGCCGCATCGGGGTGATCACCAACCGGGAGAGACACCCCGGGTCGTTTGACGTGGTTCACGTGAAGGACGCCAACGGGAACAGCTTTGCCACCAGGCTCTCCAACATCTTCGTCATTGGCAAAGTGAGCCTGCGCGGACGCTGGGCGGGGGCTCTCCTGCTTCTGGGGGTGCTGGCTGACGCCAAGGGGTGTCAGTGTCTTCTGCAGGCAGCTGCCTTCCCACACAGGGCAGGCAATCAGCTCTGGCGCCGTTCCCTGTCCTTATGCTCGCTCCAGAAGGGGGAAGCATCTGTAAATTTAGGAATTTGGATGTTTTCGGGAAGCAGCAGCCCTGTGGCTCTCTAACCCTTGCGAGCGCTGGGAGCCAAGCAGCGCGCAGATCCTGACGTGGGCTGAGCAGCTGCTGTGGCTGAGATTGCCCCTCCATTGCCTCCGCTGTCCGCCATCCCCAAGGGGCTCCGTTGTCCAGGCTGGGAAGGGGTGGGGTTGGGCCTCAGTGCATCCTTCATGGACGTGGCTGAAAGAGGCGGGTGTAGGCCTGTGGGCCTCCAGCCCCTTCCTGAGGGGCTTCTGGGCCGGTGCCACAGCCACATGTACGTGGCCCAGCATGGATGGGGGTGGCTTCGGCTGGTTTTGCCGCCCGAGAGGGAGAGCTCTGGCCCTGTTTGGGCTTCATGACATGAGGGGGCTGCTTCTGCCTCGTTTCAGGGCAACAAGCCGTGGATCTCCCTGCCCCGTGGGAAGGGCATCCGCCTGACCATTGCTGCGGAGAGAGACAAGAGACTGGCAGCCAAAAAAAAAGGGCAGCCAAGCAGAGCAGCGGGTGAACTACGGCGGGGGCCGGCCCTGTTCCTGTCACTGTACTAATTAAACCATAAAGGAAATGGCTGCGTGACAGGCTGGGGAGGGCCGTGCGGTGCCAGCGCGAGGCCTCGCACTGCTCCCCGGAAGGGGCTGCTGATCTGGGGAGACTCCTGGCAATGCCACTGCCAGAGCCATCTTCGGGAAAGGCAAGGCAAGGTGGAGCGGTGGAAGAACCTCAGGCTGCTCTGTCCCTGGGAAGGGATTGGCATAAATGCTCCCGGACGTCATTCCCAGGGCCATGCTGGAGGAGGGATGAGGAGGCTGTATGACCAGCGCCAGGCGTGGGTGCTGCATTACCCAGTCCATTGGGCACCGAGGGGCTCGGGCTCCGCATCCCAAGTGCCTGCACCCATCTTTCTCCCAAGATGGCACAGTCGCGCCAAGATGGCCTTTCCCCTCCCCGACGACCACCCGCGTACACTGCGCAGGGCTGAGCAGGAAAAGCCGGAGGCTTCCTTGGCTCTCGGTTTGTGGCCAATGTGCTCCTGGAAAGCTGTGGGAGGTGAAGGGGCGCGCACAGCCAGCGATGCCCTGACGCCGGCACCGGCAGGGAGGTTGCTCCTGAGGACGAGGGGCTGCAAGGAGCGGGGAGAACCGACCCCATTTACACTAGACGCGGAACGTCCCCAGCCCTGGAATCCCCGGCGGCGCGGGGGAAGGGAGCTGGAGGGGATGCGGCCGGGGGCAAGGCTTTCCCCAGCCGCTGCTGGGAAACCCCCAAGACAGACATTGCCTCCAAAGAGGGGCACCGTGGGGGGAAGGGGCCCAGCTGGGCGGGAGCGGGAGCACCGCCGGCACGGGCCGAGGCCGAGGGCGC
>NW_010248526.1:0-1905 GCF_000690775.1 Eurypyga helias
TATTTTCACTGGCTGGAGTTAAACCTCGACAGGAAGCTTCATCTTTAAAGCTTTTGTCTTCCTATTGTATAGGCACTTGAAATTATGCCTTCACAAAGAGGCAATGGAACTCACAGAAACACAATAGAACATCTATATTGTTACAAAAAATATGCAACATAGAAGTAGTTAAAAAAATACTCACCAGCGTTTTGTTTCCTGATCCTTTTTCTTATAGTTGTCCAGTTTCTTCATTCCTTTAACATTTTGTTGCTTCAGTGTTTCCTCAGTTTCCCAGGTATTATGGATGTGTGACCAGCCTTTCCATTTAATAAGATACTGTACTTCTCCTAGTTCCTTTGACTTTTCAAACCCAATATTTGGGTCACCATCTGCCTCAACTGCATAGATGGTAGTTGCAGCACCAGTGGCTGATAAAGAAACCACACCATAAGGCTTGATTAAGTGTGCACTGCTATAAATTAACCAGTAAAAAACATACTACAGAAAGCAATTTGTGATGCTCTTATATGAGCATGTAACTTGACTAATTATACCAGCAACTCTTATGTCACTCCTCTTATTTGAAGAATTATGATGTAGCTATATTAACACACGCACAAGTATACTGAGATTCAAAAAAGCAACCAAAAAACTATGCATCTAACCTATGGTATGTCATGAGAATTTTCTTAGCATTCCTAGTTTTTATAGTGATCCCCACAGAAAGCTGCACTAACACTGTTTGCTGTCATCTTTGCTATATCCTTATCTCTGAGAATATAACAGATATTTGACATTGTGCTTAATCAGCCTTGAGACTTGAATAGTCTCCTATTCAATTATTACTATGGATGCTATAAATCCAATTCACAGAATCAAAGAGGTTGAATGGGACCTCTGGACGTAATCTGATCCAACCCCCATGCTCACACAGGAGCACCTAGAGCCAGTTGCCCAAGGCCATGTCCAGATAGCTTTTAAACATCTCCAAGGAGGGAAACTCCAACCTCTCTGGACAACCTGATCCAGTGCTTGGTCATCTCCACAGTCAAAAAGTCTTAATAATTGATATCCAATCTAAATCTATGTGCTTTCAGTTTAAACCCATTACCCCTTCCTCTATCACTACAGGCCCTTGTAAAAAGTACCCCTCCAGCTTCCTTGTAGGCCTCCTTCAGATACTGGAAAGCTGCAATAAGGTCTCCCCAGAGCCTCCTCTTCTCCAGGCTGAACAAGCCCAATTCTCTCAGCCTGTCTTCATAAGAGAGGTGCTCTAGCCCTCTGATCATCTTCGTGGCCCTCCTCTGACTCAATTCAACTGGTCTATATCCTCTTTATGTTGAGGGCTCCACAGCTGGATGCAGCACTCCAGGTGGGGTCTCACCAGAGCAGAGTACAGGGGCAGAATCCCCTCCCTCGACCTGCTGGCCACACTTCTGATACAGCCCAGGATACGATTGGCTTTCTGGGCTGCCAGCGCACACTGCCGGCTCATGTCCAGCTTTTCATCCCCCAGTACCCCCAAGTCCTTCTCCTCAGGGCTGCTCTCCATCCATTGTCTGCCCAGCCTGTACTTGTGTTTGGGATTGCCCCGGCCCACATGCAGGAGCTTGCATTTGGCCTTCTTGAACCTCATGTTAACATGGGCTCACTTCTCAAGCTTGTCAAGGTGCCTCTGGATGGCATCCCTTGCCTCCAGCGCGTCAACTGGACCACACAGCTTGTCATCGACAAACCTGCTGAGGGTGCACTCAGTGCCATCATCCGTCACGGACAAAGATGTTAAACAGCACCGGTCCCAACACCGACCCCTGAGGAACGACACTTGTCACTGCTCTACACTCAGACATTGCGCCATTGACCAAAAGTCTCTGATTGCAACCATCCGAGTGTTTCTAATCCACCAAGTGGTCCACCCATCAA